>NC_092816.1:86651751-86751751 GCF_023375885.2 Dermacentor andersoni
TCTTCCACGATATCCGCCGTGAATTGACGTCCCCGGTCACTGATGATAACACCAGGCGGTCCATGTCGCAGAACAATAGCGTGAAGTAAGAGCGATACTTTGGTGGCGGTGGATGATGGTATAGCCGCCGTCTCGAAATAGCGCGTGAAATAGTCGGCGCAGAGAATTATCCAGTGGTTCCCCTTAGATGACACTGGAAAAGGGCCTAACAGATTAATTCCAACTTGCCGAAAGGGTGAGCTGAGCTGGGACGCGGCACAGGTTGAAGGAGACCAGATGGGGCAGTGGTTGGGTGGTTCTGACGTTGGCACTGTATGCAGCTGGCGACATACAACTCAACCGAATGTCGCATCCGGGGCCAGTAAAAGCGTTCTTGAATGCGATAAAGGGTGCGCACAGTGCCTAAGTGACCGGAGGTAGGGTCATCGTGCATAGCCTGAAGGATTGCTGGCCGGAGACGCTCCGGCACCACTTGAAGGAAGCGTGCACCCGTGCTTGAGTAGTTCCTTTTGTACAGTTGGCCGTCACGTAGACAGTAGCTGCTTGTTGCACTTGAATGGGCAGAACTGAAGAGTGGCTCCAATTTGGTGTCCGTCCGTTGTTCTGCTTTGAACGCATCGATATCTGGAAAAGTGGACGTCACAGAAGCGACGAGACCATCAAAATCGTCTGCGTCGCACTCCGTCGTGGTAAGCGGCATACGGGAAAGGCAGTCTGCGTCAGCGTGTTTTCGGCCACTCTTGTAGGCAACAGTGAAGTTATATTCCTGCAACCTCAAAGCCCAGCGCGCAAGGCGACCACAAGGGTCGCGAAGGTTCACGAGTCAGCAGAGGGAATGGTGGTCTGTGACGACTAGGAATTGGCGTCCGTACAAGTACGAGCGAAATCGCTGAACTGCAAAGATTACAGCGAGGCATTCTTGCTCTGTCCCCGTGTAATTTCGTTCAAGTTTGCTTAAAGAGCGGCTTGCATAAGCAATCACGTGCTGATGGTCGTCATAACGTTGGACCAAGACGGCACCCAGACCGACGCCACTAGCATCTGTGTGGATTTCTGTCGGCGCAGTAGGATTGAAGTAGCGAAGGATAGGTCGGGAGGTCAGCAGGAACTTCAACTGACGAAATGCAGACTCGCACTCGGTTGTCCACTCGAATCGCGCGTCCTTATGTAGCAGATTTGTCAGATGATAAGCGACGTCAGCAAAACTAGGAATAAATCGGGGAAAGTAAGAGCAAAGACCCAGAAAACTACGAAGTTGCTTCACTGACTGCGGTGCACTGAATGCCTCAACAGCTGCCGTCTTGAGGGGATCAGGCCGGATATCATCTTTGTCAACAAGATGACCCAGTACAAGAGTTTGACGGTCACCAAAGTTACATTTCTTGGAGTTCAGAACCAGGCCAGCGTTTTTGATGCAGTCGAGGACAATATCCAGGTGTGTATTGTGCTCATTGAATGTGCGCCCGAATATAACAACGTCGTCAAGATAGCACATACAGATGTTCCGTTTTAACCCACGCAGAATGGTGTCCATGAACCTTTCAAAGGTTGCTGGAGCGTTGCACAACCCAAATGGCATCACATTGAATTGGAATAAACCATCCGGGGTTATGAAGGCTGTTTTCTCCTTGTCTTCCGGGTGTATCGGGATTTACCAATACCCTGAGTGCAGGTCCACTGAAGGAAAATAAGAGGCCGAATGAAGGCAAGCAATGGCATCATCAATCCGGGGCAGCGGGTAGACATCCTTCTTCGTCACGGCGTTTAATCTTCGATAATCGACGAAAAATCTCCAGTTACCGTCTTTCTTTCTGACGAGTATGACCGGAGCTGCCCAAGGACTCGAGGACTCTTGTATTATCCCATTTTTCATCATGTCGCTCACTTGTTGCCTGATTATCTTGCGCTCGTTAGGCGACACCGATAAGGCTTTTGCCTGATCGGGCGCGCAGATCCCGTATCGATAGTATGGCGCGTTCGTGGCTCGGGAATAGAGAACGCTTTGTCCGGCTGCGCAAAGTCAAACACTGACAGATGCTTAGAAAGCGTATCCACCAAAGTATGGCGCTCCGTTGTGCTGAGCGACTTGTTTATCATAGACAGAAGCTTTTTGTCTGAGACGTGGCGAAAGCCAGCAAGTTCACACGGCGGGTCTGTTAGTACGGCTACGGACGAAGACGTGTATTCTGTGAAGTAGGCGAGTTTCAAGCCGTCTGGAAGCAGGACGGGTTCTGCCGAGCAGGTGGCCGTCCACAAGCCAGCACGTCCGTTGCCGATGGATACCACACAATGAGGGACAAAAACGTTCTTCTTCACACAATTTAGATGCATTGGCTCTACGGAGGCATCGAAACTGTCTGGAACTTCACCGCGGCATACAACGGGCACGCACACAGAGGTGGACGCATGCACAACAGTATCTGCAGACACACAAAGTTCACCTTGACTGCAAGTCTCCTCTAAGAGCCCGGACGAAACATGGCTATCCACGCAAACTTCCCCCGTGCGACAAGCAACGGTCGCACCACACTGCCGCAAAAAGTCGATGCCCAAAATCACTTCGTGCGTCGATCGGGGAATAACTACAAACTCCGTCGCGAAAACTCCACCAGCCAGGGATACTTCAGCAGTGCACACACAAACAGGGCCAACGACTCGCCGCTCACTCCAAAATACGTTGCAGCCTGGTCCCACGGAAATACAACTTGGCGCCCCAACCGACCTTTGAAACCGAGACCCATTACGGATACAGTTGCTCCGGTATCCACTAAAACCATTGTAGAAACACCATCAACAAGTACATGCACTTTGTTCTTAATCATAGCAACTGCAGGGGGCATTTCTGTGGATAGCACGTGTCGAGAGACCTCACCCCCATCGGCCGCGCTAGCTAGTTTTCCGGTTGTGAAGGCGAGGCGGAGCGGCGCACTGGCGATGGAGATTGACATAAACGCGGTGCACGAGAAGTTGGCGGTGGCGTCAAACTCCTGTCAGATGCCGGCGAGCGGCTCCGGAAGCTTCTATGCCAGTAATCGTTGCCAGGAGGGACGCCAGCTGACCAAGAGGTGGTGTATGGCTGTTGAGTTGTCCTCGTAGGAGGTGTGGTCCTTGTTGAAGACCCCGATCGACGATTCCACGTTGTTGGGTGACGATTCTCGCTGTGGCCCGCGACACCGTATTGGAAACACACCGGCAGATGCCGCAAATTTCGGTGTTCTTCCATGTAGTCACGCATGTTGCTGTCGACTGCATAGCCAGCAGGTGGGTCCCATTCATCATGGCTGGGCATCGGCCGCCGGGACGCGTGCGTGCGGCGAGGGCGTTGGTCTTAGTCATGATCTTGATAGCTTATGGTCCCTCTCGTTTGTGGGGTAGATCTATACTCGACGGTCGCTGAGTGAACCGCGGGTTGCCATGCGGTCGAAACGGCCGATGGAGCAACTCTTCGCGAACAATCTGCCGTATTGTTGATGGAAGGTGAACACACGAACTCGGGTCTACACTTTCCACCGTTGTGACATTAGCCAGGCGACCAAGCTTCGGTATTATCCATTGCATCTTGAGCGTCTCAAAGGTCCTGCAGTGGCGAATGACGTCAGACACGGAATCCAAGCTTTCCTTGCCGGTCAAAAAATTGTAGACGTCTTCGGCTATTCCTTTCAACAAATGTCCAACTTTGTCATCTTCAGACATTTGAGAGTTGACTATTTTACACAGTTTCAGAACTTCTTCGATATAAGTCGTACAGATCTCGCCGGGAATCTGAGCTCTTTGCGAAAGTGTCTGCTCAGCGTGTTTCTTTTTTGCGCTAGAGTCTCCAAAACACGCTCTAAGGTGCTCCACGAAAAGCTCCCATGAAGTGAGCGTGTCTTCGTGATTCTCATACCAGACGAGCGCTGTGTCGGTAAGGGAAAACACAACATTGGACAACTGTGCGGTCGAGTTCCAACCATTAGATCGGTTCACCCTTCGGTAGTTCGTGAGCCACTCGTCGACATCTTCTCCGGCTTTTCCTCCGAAAGTGAGTGGCACCCGGTGGTGTTGCCACGGAACGCCAGGTGCTGGCCTTGAAGCCGCGTCAGGACCTTCGGGAATCTGGCAGGCGTATTCAGGCATGTCAGGTGAGGGTGGCGGAAGTCCGGCAAGTCGACGGCTTCGGCGAAGTTGTAGCAGCGTAGGCTCCGTGGTTACGAGTACCCGCACCGTCCACAAATTTGGTACAAGCGCGGGGAAAAGGCTTTATATAGGCGTGCGAGAGCAGGAGCGGCAGGCTAAGAACAACAGGAATGGCCGCTCCACAGTCTTCGTTCTCCTCTTCCCTTCTCCTCTTGATCCGCGCGTCCCTTTTACGCGCTTGGACGTAACAATATATATATATAAATATATATATATATCTTTATTTATTCTGCGCACGTACTCTAATTTGCGATGGTGAAATCTATATTTTATTTTAAGAAATATCAAAGTATCAGCAGGCTCCTCGGGCTCAAAACTAATGTGCTTATACTCATGCCAGCTTCCTTCTCTTTCTTCTGGCTTTTTCTTTTTTTCATACGATACGAACATCTCGAGTACTTCTTCAACAAGCGTAGGAAAAAACGGAGGGTCCACATGTTCCACCACATTCTCGCGTCACATGGGAATGTCTCCCAAAATAATAACTAGGCGACCCCTTTATCACTGGCCAATGCTGGACGTATCTCATCAGAGTTAGTGAAAGAAGCAGTAATGAATGCGAATAAAAAAAATCACAAGCAAGTAAACAAGTAAAAAATAAATTTTTACGTAAATTAATAACAAACATAGTTTGGTACTGCTTTTTTTCCTGCTGTGTAACCTCGCTCATCGGACTAATCTGAGCGGTAAAATTTGTCGCATTTTATAAAGAAATCGTAAATAGGAGGAAACGTCGAAAACAGCGTGTTTTGGCGCGCTGACTGCACGCAGTCCTAAATGTAGACGAACTCAGCATCTTAGGCACTGGAAGCTACTCGACGCATGTGGGTAAATACAAAGTTGGGGGTGAATACAAAGTTGGAGGTAAATACAAAGTTGGGGGTTAATAAAAAGTTGGGGTAAATACAAAATTGAGGGTAAATACAAAGTTGGGGATAAATACAAAGTAGGGGGTAAATACAAAGTTGGTGGTAAATACAAAGTTGGCGGTAAATACAAGGCGAGACGAGGATGGAGAGCCCCATCACGGAGAGAGTTGATCAAAAGCGACCAGCGCAAAACTGATAAGTTCTCGGAATAGAAATGTGGAAGAAGAAACAATCCGTCATGTAACCCAAAAGAACTTCCCAAACAAAAAAAGATAATGAATATAGTTTGAAGAAAAAAGAAATCCAAAGTTCTACAAAAGACAGTTTCCTCAATGTAGTGACCCGCACACTTATACGATACCCTCCTAAGGTCGTTTCGTATAGGTTTGGACTACAGGTCGGACATTCTTCCGAATACTTCCACCTACAAAAATAGAACGGTGCCCCGTATAAAACAGCAAATAATGTAGAGTGGCGTTTCACATATAAGAATCTTTGGCTGTTTAATTATGCATAACAAGTATGTGGAACTATGACCTAGTAAAATAACAACACCGATTCCGAATAGGAATTCGCGTAACTGCGACCATTGTCACAGACACTGTCTCTTTCGCATCTGCCGGGAACCATTCCTATGCGTGTGGCACATCGTGCCCATAATTAACCATGATTCCAAGGAGAGGGGTGTGTAGCAATGTTTCCGAGATAGAAGTAAAAAAGTACGTTGAATGCCGTTCAGGATAACAATGGCCGTGTTTCTATGGATACGGTAGAAGCGTATCGTATTAGTTTATTGTATCACATGCACTCGAACGCCATCGCTTACACAAATCACGTGGCCCTTGCACCAATAAACTCTACAAATCAATCAATCAATCAATCAATCAATACAAATGCAAATTTTCTTCTAACTAAGCTAACGTCACCTGGTGTCGCACTTTAGGTTAGCGCTCTCTCTTCATATAAGCCTGCCTGTTGCTGCCTAGTTCAGAAATGCGTCGAAATTGCCTGCAGGGTGTTGGCTACACTCCGTCAGGTTCTCCTTCATTTGTCCGCGTGAGCAAATTTACGCGACGGTTATTTTACGGAAACGTACCGCATTGCATCAGAACACTACAATTTCCCAGCGTGGTGTCCACAAGTGTTGCTATCCTATGCGGAAAGTTTTCATTTCACCGGTGGGGATTGGGCGCCTTTCCCAGCCATATATATATACATATATATATATATATATATATATATATTGTCACGTGGCAGCGACGGTGAAGAAGGCAGACAAACTGTGATTGCGTAAACTAGCGTGCTGTCGGACTAACCTGTGCCCCCCAAAAGCAGACTACAAGCAAGGCATAATGATAGTGGCGAACACAGTCGGCGACCATCGAAAATCTGATCTGGCGGTGAAGCGCGTTGACTTTTATAGAAGAGTCATCGAAGGTTCCAGAGTAATCGTTGTTGCCGGCGTGCATTAGAGAAGGTGCCACGCAATTCGCATCGCGCATACACTCAGATTACGCAAGCTTCGGCGACAACAGAGCCATCGATAACATTCGAGAAACTTCCGATACATGCGGGTGCTTGCCGCGCTTAGTGATAACATTTGGTAGACGGCGGAAAGCGCTCGCCCGTAAAAGATAAGCAAGTCACGTGTCATTCTTCCCCTCCTCTCAAAAAAGCATAGTCCCGATGCTACAAACAGGAAAGCGCAACAGAATAGGACACTTATTAAGCAAAAGCAACAAAACAACAAAGAAACAAAGTACAAAGTAACACAGTCCAAAAAAAGAAAGAATGTCGAAAGTTCATTTTATCAAAGTCTCAAAGTTCGTTAGCGCTGGCAGAACGGCTTAAGCCGCACAACAGGGACTATTTCAGGTTGTGAGCGGCGCCGCTGTGACAGCGAAAGGCCGTCTGGCACGACTTCCTAGTCAAGTGCGCCAATGAGTTGGATGATCTTGTAGGGTCCGAAATAGCGGTGTACAAGCTTCTCGCTGAGTCCTCGTCGGCGTATCTGAGCCCAAACCCAAACACGTTCGCCGGGCTGGTACTCGGTGTAGCGTTGTCGAAGATTGTAGGAAATTTCTTTCTCTGATTGTAGTGTCGGATGTCGGTCCAGTGCTGATTCTTGATCTGCAGGCGGACGACCTGTTGGGCTCTTTCGGCGCGCTAGAAATACATTCTAAAAAAAAAAAGCTGCACCCTTTCGGGTGTATATCTGCCACACAAAGATAATCGTGATCTGCCTTGCTTGCACCCACCGTGGTTGCTCAGTGGCTATAGTGTTAGGCTGCTGAGCACGAGGTCGCGGGATTGAATCCCGGCCACGGCGGCCGCATTTCGATGGGGGCGAAATGAGAAAACACCCGTATACTTAGATTTAGGTACACGTTAAGGAACCCCAGGTGGTCGAAATTTCCCGAGTCCTCCAATACGATGTGCCTCATAATCAGAAAGTGGTTTTGGCACGTAAAACCCCATAATTTAATTTTTTTGCCTTGCTTGCGTTTCCTTTCTTGAAAACGCCGCGCCCGCTACTTTCCTGTCGGGAATGCTATGTCATGCTAATAACGCGCACGCCGTTCGTTACTGGAAAGTACCGGGCTCGCAGCGTTAAAGAAAGGAAATGCGGACAACACAGATGACGATTATCGTTGCGTGGCAAAAGAGTTTAATTTCGCTTAAGAGTGTATAATCGTCATCTGTCTTGCCCGCGTTTCCTTTCTTTAACGCGGCGAGCCCGGTAGTTACCAGTCACGAGCGGCTTGTGCGTAGTCTGCATGACATATCATTCCCGACAGGAAAGTAGCAAGCGCGTCATTTTCAAGAAAGGAAACGCAAGCAAGGCAGATGATGATTATCGTTTTGGGGCAGATATACGCCCCAAAGGGTGTATATTCGTTTAAGAGTGTAGGGAGAACGTCGGTGTTTCTTTCCAAATACTCGACGAGGCCTATGAGCTCGTGTCTGTTCGTCGCTGTTCAGCGAAGTCATCCGCGCTCATTGTTCCAAAAAGGCGTCGTCATACTTGCCGTCTTTTGGCGGAGGATCAATGGGGGTGCGTGCTAGGCACTCGGCAAGAGAGTGTTTTCGTGTGGACTTATAGATTACAGTGATGTCATATTCTTGCAGTCGGAGGCACCACGGCGCCAGGCGTCCTGAAGGGTGCTTTACATTCCCTAGCCAACACAACGTGTGATGGTCGCTGATGTCTTTGAATGGCCTGCCATATAGGTAAGGGCAGAGTTTTGCTGTCGCCCAAATGATTGCGTGGCATTCCTTTTCGGTCCTAGACGAGCTGCCTTCCGCTCTTGACAGCGACCGGCTAGCGTAAGCTTTCACCCATTCAAGTCCATCTTTTCTCTGCAAAAAGATGGCACCAAGGCCTACGGTACTGATATCAATGTGTATTTCCGTATCGGCGTCGGCGTCGAAGTGCGCAAGTACTGGTGGCGACTGCATGCGTCGTTTGAGTTCTTGAGATGCTTCGGCCTGCGGCGCTTCCCACTTAAACTCGACATCAGATTTAGGTGTCTCAGCGGCTCAACGATGCGTGAAAAGTCCTTTGCAAAGCGCCTCTAGTAGGCACACATGCCAAGGAATCTACGCACCGCCTTATTGTCGATGGGCTGCTGGAACTTTGCGATGGCAGTTGTCTTCTGCGGGTCGGGGTGAACTCCATACTAATGACGGGACCCAGGAACAGAAGCTCATCGCAAGCGAAGGGGTACTTTTCTGGCTTCAGAGTGAGTCCTTATGACTTGATGACCTCTAGTACTGTTGCAAGCCGCCAAAGGTGATCGTCGAAATTCCCGGCGATAACGATGACGTCATCCAGGTAGACAAGACAGGTCTGCCACTTCAACGCTGATAACCCCGTGTCCACGCAGTGCTGGAACGTTGCAGGCGCCGAGCACAACCGAATGGCATGACCATGAACTCGTATACAGGCCGTCTATTGTGATGAAGGTGTTTTTTTTTTCTCGATCCCTCTCGTCAACTCCTATTTGCCAGTAACCAGTCTTGAGATGCATTGACGAGAGGTATTTTGCGTTGCAGAGCCGATTAAGTGCCTCGTCTATACATGGGAGGGGGATTAAATCCTTCTTCGTGATCTGGTTCAGTCGACGGTAATCGAGGCAGAAACATAGGGTTCCGTCTTTTTTCTTCATGAAGACTACAGCAGACACCCGCGGGTTTTTCGACGGCTGGATGATGTCGTCGCGCAGAATTTCGTCGACTTGTTACCTTATAGCTTCACGCTCTCTTGTTGCAACTTGGTAAGGGCTCCGGCGGTGTAGTCGAGCTCACTCTTCGGTCATTACGCGATGGTTTGCAATTGGTGTTTGTCGAATCCGGAATGACGTCGAAAAGCGGCGGTTGCATCGTCGGAGCACACTTCTGAGCTGTTCCTGCGTACTCAGGGGGAAACTTGGATTTATGGCGAAGTCTGGTTCGGAAACTCTGGTTGTCGAGGTAGATGCGGCAGTATCTGCGAGGACAAACGTATTACTGGTTTGTACAATTTCGTCGAGATATGCGATCGTCATGCCCTTATTGACGTGCTTGAACTCCTGGTTGATGTTGGTCAGCCTCTTTCGCTTTTTCTCCATGAAGTCGAACGATCCCTCTTGCAACGCAGATTTCACAATCGAGGAGTAGGCGTTGATAGCCCTCGAATAACGCCTTCTACCTCCGCGGGTATTTCGGTGCCGGCTGAAATATTAACGCTGGAGCGAGGCTGGATTCTCATTTGATCTTCGAGCCCACTCAAGGCGGGGTGACTACGAGAGCACTCCGGCGTTATTGCTTGATGTTCCGACAGCGTTATCGACTTCGACTTCAGGTCGATGATTGCGCCGTGTTTGTTCAGGAAGTCCATACCGAGAATGACGTCTCGTGAACAATGTTGGAGGGCAAAGAAGGTGGCAGGGTGAGTCCAGTAATGAACGGTAATTCTTGCTGCGCACATTCCAGTCGGCGTTATTAGGTGTCCTCCATCTGTCCAATTTCGAGCTCATCCCCATGTAGTCAACTTTTTTTTTTTTTCAACTGAACGGCGATGGGTCCACTCATGACGGAGTAGTCAGCTCCTGTGCCCAATAAAGCGGTGACTGCATAGCCATCGAGAAGCAAGTCGAGGTAGGCGGTTCTTTGTCGTGCGTTGCAGTTTGGTCTTGGCGTCGAATCACGGATGCCTCGTGTTTACCTGTGGCTGGAACTTCGCGTCGTCAGGTCTTCTTTTGTCGGCGTATTCTTTGTTTCTGGGCTTCGTATGGAGGGCGTCGTTTGGATGATATTTTGTCGAGCTATATGTTGAAGTGTTGTCGTCGTCAGAGAAGGATCTTCGGCATTTCGACGTACAGCAACCGCACTTCCATCGGTTGCTGATTTGGTTTTCCGGATATGCACTTACGAACCGGCTCTGGGCTGTGGCAGTTAATGGTCGTCGCTGCGGCGACAGGTAGTGGCCTAGTGACGGCGAACGGGACGGTCGTCAAGGGCTCCACTGAGTGGTCCACTCGGGCTCCACTCATAGTCCCATTTCATGGTATGGGCACCGGCGGTGGATGTGGCCCGCTTCTCCGCTATCATAGCAGAGCGGGCGGTGGTCAGGAGCCCGCCAGACGTCTGTCTTCCTTGTGTAGTTGCGCTGGACGACGGGTGGGCGAGCTGGAGGCGGCGGCGGTGGTGGACGCCGGAACTGCGTTGTTACTGCGCTCTGGGGCGGGCACGGAGGGTTATTGTGACGGTAGGAGACGGCGGTGTAAGTCATTGCTTGAGGCTGGGCCTGTGGCGATTCAGGCTGCCCTTTGCGAAGTCCTATTGACCACTGGACTTCTTGCACGACGTCAGCTATCGAGGCAACCTAAGGCTGCGATCCTGGGAACCTCTGAAGCTCCTCTCGCCCGACTGCCTTGATAATCTCGCGTAGGTCGCCGGTGGCCAGTACGCGAACTTAGGCGTGGTTTGTTGGGAGCGTTCGTCGGTTGAACTGCCTGTTCCTAATTTTGTGTGTTTTCTCGACGGTTGTGTCCTCAAAAGCAAATCTAGCAACTGTCTTGGGCGGGTTTCGTAACAGTCTGGCGAAGAGCTCTTGCTTGGCACCCTTCATCAAGAAGCGAACTGTTCTCTCTTTTGCATGTCGGAGTCTGCAAAAACCCATTGCGGAGCAGGTCTTATGATGTCAGGGTCGACTATCGGTTCTCAAACCACGTTTGGGTGGCGTCTTCTAGGGCAAAATATACATGCCGCATCTTGTCGGAGTTCCAGGCGTTGAACGTGGTGATTCTTTTGTAATTCTCCAGCCAGGGTTCTGGGTCTTTAGTCGATGATACATGGAAGGTTTGTGGGTCCCGAAGTTGTTGCAGATGAGTGGGGAATGTGGGGGCAGCCATTGTAGTTGTCTTGGTTGCGATGTTCTTGGTCGTCTCAGGTAGAAGTACTAGTTTTGGGGCAGCTGTTGCAGTCAGCGGCTTGCTCGGAGATCCGGGACGACGTTGTTGTCTGTGAGGTCCGGGCTCGGATCGCCGCTTGTCGGGGGCATCCGGTATATGAACGAACTAGCATCTCCGTCACATGTCACGTGGTAGTGACGGTGAAGAAAGCAGCAAAACTGGGAATAGCGGCACTACTGTTTTATTGGGCGAACCTGTGCCATCAAACACAGGCTACACTCAAAGCACAACGATAGCGGCGAACACAGTCGGCAATTGTCGAAAATCTGATCCGCCGGTCAAGCGTGTCGGCTTTTATACAATAGTCATCGAGGGTTCCAGAGTAATAGGTGGTGCCAGTGTCTCTACCAGAAACTTATAGACAATTCGCGGCACACACGTAATCAGGTTACACAAGCTTCGCTAACAACAGAACCATAGATAACATTCGAGAAACTTCCTATACATGCGGGCGCGTCCTGCGCTGTAAAAGCACTCACCCGTATAAGATAAACATGTCCGCGTGTCAATATATATATATATATATATATATATATATATATAGACAAGAGGACAAGGTCGTTGATGGTAAAGACGACGAAGTGGCAACAGCCTCTCGGGATTCTCGGCTGCTGTTATATATGCCTTGTAAATACCTCTTGTAAATAGTTTCATACCCGTAATATTTGGTGTAGGTGCGGGGTGCGTGTCTTCGCCACGGAGCTTCGCAGCGGACGTATCACCCAACCTAAGACTATGCTTCCAGTGGAAACCACCGCATCTGCAGCTGCAATGCGGACTACGCATACCCAGTACGTTGCTCTACCTCAGGCGCAAGACCCCGGCAAGTTCACAGGCCTCGATGGTGTTGACGTTGAAGAATGGTTGAAGATGTATGAGCGCGTCAGCAAGGTGAGCAGGTGGGATCCGACCATAATGCTGGCCAATGTCATGTTCTACCTCGACGGAACACCGCAAACATGGTTTTACACAGACGAGGAAGAGCTAACCAGCTGGGACTTGTTCAAAGAAAAGCTGTCCGACGTTTTTGGCAATCCAACCAGTCGAAATATAGCCTCCAAGCAACAACTCGCCACCCGTGCCCAAACTGCTACCGAGACGTATGTCTCCTACATTTAGGATGTCCTAGCCCTCTGTCATAAAATCGACACGTCCATGCCAGAGGCGGACAAGGTTGGGCACATTATCTAAGGCGTCGCGCACGACACATTCAACCTTCTGGTAGTTAGAAACTTGTCGATAGTCGACGCCATAATGAAGGAATGTCAACGCTTCGAGCAGGCGAAGAGTCGCCGTATATACAATCAGTTTACACGGCTTCCAAATACTGCAGCGACCTCTTCCTGTACCGACCCCACCGACCAATCTAGCTCTCCACCACCAAGCGAAAACTTGACCCGAATTGTACGCCGTGAACTCGAAGCAGCGTTTCCTGCCTCGCCTCAACAGACGTCGTGGAACAACACTGCTGAAACGATATCGCTCATCCAGTCCGTGGTCCGCCAAGAAATCGATAATCTGGGCCTTCCCAGCGCCTGCTCCTTGAGTCGACCTGACAACCGCCCTGCTCCTATGCCTCGGTCCTATCGCAGGCCACCTCCCAGTGTCCGTTATTCCTACACTACCAGGAATCCATCGGACTGGCGTATACCTGACGACAGGCCGATCTGTTTCTGCTGCGGCCGAATCGGTCACGTTTCCTATCACTGCCGGAGCCATTGGCCGTCTCGTCCTAGAAACGCTTTCCGGAATTCAAGTTCACCCCGAAGTTCCTCACCCCGTCGCTTCTACGACGCTTCCGACGCCACTACCTCGACTCGCCGCTATGCTCGCTCGCCCTCGCCTCAACGTCGCCAGCCACGTCCGCTCCAGCTTCAACGCTCGCCGTGGCCGGCCAACCCAGGACCGTCCCAGCAGGAAAATTAGGCAATGCGGCACTTCGAGGTGGTGCTGCGATGTCGGATTCGCCGCAAAATCCTGCTTTGACGCTGTTTACTTGAAATAACCTGCTTGACGTCCAAGTTGATGGCACACCTGTCACAGCCCTCATAGATACTGGAGCACACATATCGATTATGACCAGCCACCTACGCTGCCATTTAAAGAAAATTGTTGCGCCTGCTGTTACTCTGTCCGTACGAATCGCCGACGGTAGTACGGTGACCATGGTCGGAATGTGTGCTGCCCGTGTGAGCATTTCCGGCCGCCATACTGTCGTACTTTTCACTGTGCTTGACCAATGCCCCAATGACCTCATCCTAGGCCTAGACTTCCTCTCCGCCCATTCAGCACTCATGGATTGTGCTCATCGAGTACTGTGCATCTTGACCTGCCTCTACTAGACGTTCCCCCAACACCACGCGAAATTCGCCTAAGACCGACTGATTTTGTTCACGTTCCACCACAGGTCTCGACATACATCGAAATGTCACCTTCTGTGCCAGTTCCCGATGGTGATTACATCTCCACTCCCATAACTGCCATCGTTCTCACCCACAGCGTTATTATCCCGCATAGAATACTGAAGGGGACAAAAAATAGCACGTTCCTCCCTGTGGTGAATTTCGGGCTCGCTAAGCAAATTCTGCCTAAAGATATTACCCTGTCTACAATCACTGCTTTAAAGTTAGTTGCGTTGACACTTTTGCCGTCGACGCTTCCTGTGAGCCTTTCCGGTCTGATAAATGTACTGACAACGACATTAGGCAAATGATCGCCCCGAATCTCACTCCTGCGGAGACTGAACAGCTGTGCGGCCTGTTACTTTCGTACAAGGACATATTCGACCTGAACAACCGTCCCTTAGGCCAGACGTCAATTGTCAGACAACGTATACATACAGGCGATAATCCACGATAATATATACAAGCTTTGCATGCAATTGGCAATGTTTCTATCCCTAATAATGGTTGAGGTTATCAGAATAGCTTTTCTTTCATGAGTCGTTAGCATTGCTTACTATGAAGGGAAGCAATACTGCAACACATAATTTACGTGTTTTTCACACGCCGTTGACAAAAGAAGCGGCCGAAAGGGTCACTGAAGTCTGCAGGTTTTTTTTCTTCAGGGTCATAAAAGCACGCAAGGCAATTTGAAGCGAGGTGAACAAACATAACATATTCATTCTCTAAGCATAGGCTATCCATAACATTAGAAACAATTTTTAGTTGGCTGCTCTCTTCTCTTTATTAAAGTCGCTCTTTCACCCCAAAGGCGAAGCATTCATTGCGATAGGAAATTAGTAGACCGCTATGCGAATTAAGGATAGTAGGTTTATAGGCCTTATATGCTTGTAAATATTCGCTTACTAACAAAAAACAAGCGTGATGTCACGAGCGCACAACCAAACATGAACATATCTCACTCGATCGCCGGGGAAACTTGCTTTCAAAATGCTGGGGTTACGAAGCATGGCCGCAGAAGCGATCGTACTGCCTCTCGCTTCAACGCAAACTAGGCGGCGAGGACATAGCGCACACGAAGGTATCGGCCCTATGTGTGCCTAGGCGCCTATACACTGTCTTCATCGCTGATCGCTTTCAAGATAGGGTCCGCGCGAACGCACCATATGCAGCAGCCGCCAGAGTGCAACGGCCCTCCTCCCCCACCGCGATGCCGCTAAAATCGCTCCCCGTCGAAGATCGCTTTCAAGGTAGAGTCCGCGATGTCGCGCGCGGTCGCACCATACGAAATTGCTACCGGAGTAGAATGAGCCCCACTCCCCCTCCGCCCGTGCCTTGCGCGCAACCGAAGACGACGCGCTTCCTGCCCGCTTTCCTCCTTTGCGCGCGCTCGATTGAGCCACCACCGTCGGCTCACCCTCACACGCTTTCACACACACACACAGCATACGGCGCGCGGTGACGATGTTATTGCCCTTAGGCTTTATACAGCACATCGTCACGGCCACGGCAGAAATGCGCCTGGAGCGTCCATATATGCGATATCGCAATAAAAAAAATTGGCAGTGGCTTAGCTCGGCTACGCCAGGATGTACGTAGCGAAAGCTAAGACTACGGTTATGGTTAGCCTATGGCTATGGTTAGCCTTGGTTATTCTTGATTGTAAGTCTAGGTTAGTCTGGTTGTCCAGCCATGTGACGCCGTTTATAAAGCCAGTTGTTCAGCACGCTGTTCGTCTGTTTCCTGGGCGATTCGCTTCTTCATCTCGTTCCGATGTCGATTCCAGGCCTCCTCCTGCTTATCAGAAATGTCGACGTCAATACAGCCTCCTCAACTGTGGTTGCGGCACACGCGAGCTCTCCTTTTCAATCCTCGGACATGTTATCAGGCATGCCATGCAGCTGGCGAAGCGAGCGGAGACGAGCGCAACGACGAGGAACGCGCTGTGACGTCATACGAAACGGTGGTGGCGGACAAGCGCGGCGCTGCGCAGCGGCGGATCACCTGTGGCTCGGTGCTACTAGTGGCGCATGCGCAGTAGTGACTAGGGAGCAAGAGAGAGAGAGAGAGAGAGAAATATCCGCGGCGAGGCGCGCGTTGTGGCGCCATGCACCTCCTCGGAGCACCGCCACGGCGAAATCGCAAGTTCGCAACCAGTAAAGCTTTCGCTTTAAAATGTTGACATGCGAAAATATCCATGAGCTAACCGCCGCTGGCACTTCTGATGCACTTGTGCTCCTATTGTCATGATCTCCAGAAATGAAACGAAAATAAGGATTAAAAATTTGGAGGACGCTTAAATTTCGCTTTTAAGAGGAAGCTTTAGCTCGTGCCCAACTCCGACGCGGCCTATTCAAATACATGTAAAACGCAAAAGCGTCTTTATGAGATAACCCCTGGACCGATTATGATGAAATGTTTTGCATTTGAAAGAGAAAGTTAAATTCTAGTGACTGTTGGAAGCGGAATTTCGATTTTGGGCATGAATTTTCTTAAAACTATTTTCAAATATTTGACCGTTTGAAGCAAATGGAAGCACGAAGTTTACAAATTCATAGCTCTGCATGAAGAACTGATATCGCGGTTCTGTAAACGGCATCCATTAGATCATTCAAAGCGGACAAATTCAATATGTCATTTTACATCTTACGTGAATTCGTTACGTTGATTGCAACGGTTTTGCAAAAGTTGTATTTCCCTATGAATAAATTTCTTTATATTCATGTGTAACATATAAATTTTGCCCGCTTTAGATGTACCATTAGATGCAATTCACAGAATTGTATTATCATTTTTAGTGGTTGAGTTACAAAGTTGTAAACTTGATAGTTTCGTTTTTTTGAAGATTTTCGATTTTTGCCAATTTTTAATAAAGAATAGACGACCTAACTCAAAAAATTGAGATCAAGAGTCACTAGATTTAAAGTTTGTCTTTTAAGTGCAACAAACCTCGTCAAATTTGGTGCTGTGGTTGCCGAGAAAAACGAATTCTCCTTATACATGTATTTGGATAGGAGCACTCGAGCTAAAGCTTCCTCTTAAGAGTGGAACGCGATAGCATTCGAATATCTCTGACTGCTTCTCACGCTACCGGCAACAGCAGCTTATGTGACCGTAATCGGGAAACGCTGGCGGCGAACGCTATGCGCGAAGGTGAGCCTTCTGGCGAAACACGGCCTCTTGGGCGGGCCACGATACCGCGGAGGCGAGCGCTATTTGGAGGTGCTGCAAGGAAGCGGGCGCGCGTAAATCTCGAAGGCCATGGCCGCCCTATGAATGATAGAAACGGTGGAAATATGGTTTGTGTTTTCAGTTCCGCGCAATGTAATTATATTATCACGTATATTCAAATTACAATCCAAGGCTTTCATGTCTGTAGGTTTTGTGCCTACATTATAATGCAGTAAGCTTTTAGCCACAATAAAATCTTATGTGAAAAAGTAGAGGCAATTCAAAAGAAACCTATAATGATCGTTCGTGACAGAACTCTGGTAATGACACCTTAGGGGCGGGGGTATGATTCGGCATCACTTTGGTCGAAGTTTTCCGGAGTGGGGGGCTCCGCCCTACACCCTGGAAAACTATGGAGAGGATCGGGCCTCGGAGCACCCCCTGTAATCGCGAGTATTGCATTCGTCTCGTTACAACGAATATAACGATGTGTTGGGCCTTTGCTTGACTCGTAGCGTTTCATTCATTTCACCCCTTCCTTCTCTCTCTCTCTCTCGCAGTTCTGCAATGACCATCTGGCAGTCTACGCCACACCCAGAACCATCAGGTACGGTCACCAGACGGTGAAGTCCTCGAGCCGCAGCACACCGTCTCTGGTTTCGACATTTGAATCAGATGAGACCGTGAGCGGCAAGGTAAAGAATTTCAGAGCTTTTGATTATCTGGCATTCTTTTTTGGGGATGTCATACGCAAAATTCCGGTAGGAATTCAGGAGGCTTTCAGTACTGCACTGTGTTTAGCGCCCAGAGTGCACTATACACTCAAAAGTAAGCATGCTTCATGTTACGATTGTACAAAAGTGCATACACAATGACAACGAAAAAAAAAAAAAGAACGGATGGGCGCTGTTTTTGTCGCCTTCTTTGCTTTTGTCGCACGTGTTTGTCATTTTTGATATTCTGAAAGCGTTAAGTATGGTAGGATGCTGGCATTGAAGCTTGCCACGGTGGATAGCAGCGCTACAACACAGCCTCGCTAACACTGGAACATATCTGTTGATGGGGGGGTCGGAGGGAGGTAAGACTCCGTGCACAACGATTTAACTCTTCTAATCACGAATAAGTACGTAACAGCGTCCGCAATGTGTAAATGTCAAAGTATACGTGTGCTGCGTATAACTGCACATGCTTCTGGTCGAGATCAGCAATGTGAACTTTCGTAAGTTTGAGATCGTTAAACTTCTTTGTCGTTTGGAATGGCGTCTCATTTTCGTCTCATCCTTAGCGGCCGGTGTTCGTACACAGGGGAGGTAGGCTGCCTCGACAGTACCGCTTCTCGCGCTCCTATCGAGGCACCCTCACTAAACAAAAGGAAACACATAGCGCCCTCCTGCCCCTGCATGGTGGCTATGCGGGCCAACTAGATCGCCAGATAGAGAGCATTTGAAATGACGCACTTTTCGACAACCCACCGCGGTGAGCGCCAGTGTGGCACCCGCACCATACCTGTCACTTGCAGCATGCATACGTGGCAACTGGCGCAATCTATGAAATGAGGCTACGTGTACGGATAGCGGCAAGTGGGTAGAATGGAAAGTTAACAAAGGGTCTTTTACACGGAGGAGTGTAAAATGCACGCGAGGCTCGTTTACGTTGCATAATGACCGCCGTAGTTTATTTGCGTCTGAACTGTAACCACATATATTGATGTCGGATATTCCAGTACTGCAAGCTCAGAAGCAAATTCCAGGACCTTGAGTTCGGTTTGTCCCTTTTCGACTTGGAATGCGAGGACTGGGCGAACAGCTGCAACGCTATGAATACACCGATACCCGGCACGCAAAGGTTCAAGAACATGACCGCGCACTTCGTCACGTTGAGCACCAAGTCTGTACGCTCACTGCCTTGCTAGCGGACCTGCGTGCTTCGCTGATTGATGATCGCCGGCTGGATGAGCGTGGACGTGTTCAGTGTGTGGTGAATAAGCGGCTCTTCTTCGTGGCTGGGCAAACCGATAGACTAATCATATAGTACGAGCATTACCACGTACTGTACGTGCTTGTAACGTTCGCGTGTCATACACGGTGCGCTCTTCGTTGTCAGTGCGTTAACCTTGACGAATGTTTGCGCTGAACAATGTGTGAATTAGCGAGGCGTAGAAAGTGTGTTTTATTAATTATATTCAACTGGTGCATCGTCGTAGTGTTCCGATCTTTATGTGTAGTGAAACTTTGCACGACGTCGAATTGTTTGACTCGCTGAGTGCGTCACTGACCAGCTTTACGATTTATTTTACGTGTGGTGAAGATTCGTGAGTTAGTGTGTCGAACACATCCCCACCCCACGGCTTTCAGATCGCCGATGCTGTTACGAGAATTGTATTGTCGTGGTCGAGAGACGTTGTACTGTTCTGACGGCACGTTTGTTTGCTTAAGCGCACTGCACAGTCATTCGCAAAGGTCACCGCCAACCGAGCTTCGCCGGATACTTGGTCTGGTGTTTTGTGTGGTGCTCGCGACATTATTATTTTTTAAAGAAAAAAAAATATTCAGCGGGCTTTACGCAAGGCATATGAAAAAAAAAATCACAAGGTGTCAAATAAACGGACGCAGCCCTGTTTGATGCAGGTATTGCAGCAATGAATTGGCGCACTTGTCCGTCATCCAACGGGCTAAGTCTTCCAAGGCATTCAGCGGTGAAGGCAATTGTCATTGACTGCTTCTCCAGTCTGCAAAGTGACAGCATATAAAGAAAGCACACTGTACGCATTGTGGGAATCAAATTAAAACGAAGGATTTGGTTCCCAATGATTGTGACGAACCATTTTAGCACTTAGATGAGTGTGTCATTCACTTGAGCCTGTCTCTTGGGACTCGCTGGCGACCTATTATAAACAGTGTGCCTGCTGAATGAATAATTTGTTGGCTGTATGCTTAAGCGCACCAATTTCACTGCATGTAAGTGTATATCGTCCCGTGCTACGTTTTGAAATTTCGTGTGCTTTACATTGTAACCCCCAAAATTAAACCAACGTATAGTTATTTTCAGGGCAGTACATTTGTATATTACTCAGAAAGCTATACAATTCTTGCGTTAGAAGTTTTAATCTGTGTCTTTTACGCAATTGTTTTTGACCTTTTCTTTCAATATCTGCTAACCTTCCAGAGTAATTTCCTGTTTCTTTGCAAAGTCACTCTCATCGCCAGGCCAGGAGGCTTCCTCCAGGTCAGCTTCTGTTCCTAACTCTGATTTGCCGGTGGAGCTTTTCTTACGCAGTGGGACGAGCAGCGTACCTGTGGCTTTGGTTCCGAGTGATGGCGGTGTGATTCGCATGAAGAATTCCAAAGCAATTCAAACCGAACTCCGGATGGCCTCGGGCAATTTTCAACAAATCACCGAGGTTTGACAGTTCGGCCGAGGGGGGATTCTTTGCTGCTTGTCAGACCAGGCTTGTGTTCGAGATTTATTGAAGTGCGATGTTTTCGCGACACATCCGGTGAGCAGTTTCATTCCTCATCACCTTGCGTGCACCAAAGGCCTAGTCCGCGCTCTCGACATAAGTCTATGTCCGGCAGAAATTTTGGAAATGTTTTCAGAGGCAAGCGTGATTTCTGTGTATCGTTGCAGCCATGTCGTTGATAATAAGCGCATGCCCACTGAAACAGTCATTGCTACTTTCGCTGGAATGAACCACCCATCGGAAATCAAGGCATGGCCACTGATATACCGAGTTGAGCCGCTATCACTTCGCGTCCTTCAGTGTCTAAAGTGCTGGCGGTTCGGGCACCTCCACAAAAGCCTTCAGATCCAACACACGATGCCGAATTTGTGGAGAAGGCCATCGCTTAAGTGACTGTTCTTCCCAAAATGAGTCCTGCTGCCTTTGCAGTGGTCCACACCCCGCAGATGAACCTAATTGCCCTGCAAGGTCAAAAGAAGTTCAAATCCTTGAAATAATTGATAGACGTCGATGCTCTCGTCGTGAGGCCATTGGAGAAATTCAGAGTAGGACTCAGGCGTATGCGGGTATAACAGCCCGTCAAACGATGTGTACGGAAAACTCAATCTTTGAGGCTGTGGCAGCTTCCGTAGAAAAGGAGCTGGAGAAAGCAATGGAGCGCATCATGAAAAATCTCGCCGACTCCCTTGTTCAGGTGCTGTCCTCACAACTAGCTCCGTGGCTTCAACTAACTAATAAGCCAATATTGAGGATCCGGTGTCGGATCTACCGTGGAGTCCACCAATTGAAATATCGACCGCGCAGACATCCACAAATAACGAGTCATTGTGTTGGGGCCCAGCTTTTCCTCCGGCTGTCGTGACGTCACGTCACGTGGTTGCGCTAAAGGTCAATGGCGGCTGCCCGGCCGCGCCCAAGGGCTGAACTGAGTGATTGCAATATGCAACGCATAAAACTCTAGTGTAGGGGTATGAGCCACAACGTGGCTCATACCCCCAATGGTGGCTGCGCGGCCGCGCCCAAGGGCTGAACTGAGTGATTGCAATATGCAACGCATAAAACGAAGGAAACGCGAGACCGTTGGTTCACAGAGAACCATACGCTACTTCTCGGTATACTACACCGGCGAGACAAAGGACTTTCCGGAGAGGTTGGTATAACATCGAAGTGAAGGTGATGCGCCCAGGCGAACGCGTTGTAATCCGTCGTGTCCCCACAGTGATCACGGCAAACGACCATTGTTTCTTTTTCTGCGAGGGGCACTGAGGGGCACGCTGCGAGGGGCACTGAGCGTGTCGCCAACTCGCACTCTGAGCGTTCGGTCACTGAGAAAGGCCGCGATGTAGTCAAAGAGGCGGCCGGTGACACGTAGCTCACGGAGGGCTTGAATGATGGTGGTGTGAGGGAGACCATCAAATGCGCGTTGCACATCGAGCAGCACGAGATATCCGGCTTCTTGGCGACTTGCTGCGTGCTCTAGCGTAGCCACGACGTCCGCGAGCGAGTCAGCTGCTGAGCGCAGTCGCCGGAAACCACTCTGTTCAGGGGCGAAAGCGTCGAGGGCGGAGGCAATCCACTCAAGGCGGCGCAAAGCCATGGCCTCCAGAGTTTTGCCGGCTACCGAAGTAAGCGACACTGGGCGATAGGAGCTGACGCTCGTGGCAGCTTTGCCGCGCTTGAGAATAGGGACGACGATCGCCTCTTTCCAGTCAGCAGGAATAATGCCACTGCGCCAGACGCCATTGAAGGCCTCGAGTAGGGAAGGGAGCTGCGCTGCATCGACGTTCCTGAGGACCTGATGAGTTAGTCCGTCGGCAGCAGGCGCTGAGCGTCGTTTACGCGTGTTCAAAACAATGCGCAACTCACTGAGGGTAAACTCGGCCGAGCAAAGCACCTCTACGTGCTCCAAGATTGCCCTCGTAGGAAAGTAGCGCAGGGGAGCGAGGAGTTCAGCCTTGTTGTGCGGCGGTAGTTCGCAGGGTGCACTGACGGGGCGCACAGACGGTGGCGGTGGAGCGAAGGCATCGGCGAAGAGTTCGGCCAGTTGCTCTGTGCTCAAGCCCGTAGCCACCGCGATGGAGAGTGCAGGATGGCGAGGGACCTTGGGACGGAGGAGGGAAGCGAGAATGCGCCAAGGGCGCGACTTGTCGCGAGTGTCCTCCAATGACACGCAGAGACTTTGCCAGCTCTGATTGCGGCGCTGCCTGGCGTGACGGCGACACGCAGCGTCCAGGCGGTTGTATAAAGTCCAATGCTCCACCTTGTCGCTCTTGATGGCACGGCGTTCGGCGCGACGACGGACAGCGCGCAGATTGAGAAGCTTGATATCGGGGACCGGCGTTCCAGCAGGCACCGCGCACGATTTTGTAGCGGCATCCAAGCACCTCGTAAGATGCGTAAGAAAGTTTGTATTCGCCGGAGGGGGTATGGCACAGAGGGACCGAAAATGGGACCAGTCCGTGACGCGGCACGTACATGTCCGCGTGCGGTTCAGGCCGAGCGGGTCGAGAGAGATCGGATAGTGATCCGACCCCTGCGTGTCAGGGCTGCGAACCCACTCGTAGTGGCATCGCTCACTCGCGAGCGACAAGTCTATCGCACTCCCGTGTACCCTCCGACGCACAAAAGTGGGACTTCCGGTGTTGATGATTAGCAGGCCCGAAGCATGGATGGAACTCAGCAGGTCCCTGCCGTTCGGCTCATTGTGGGCGCTGCCCCACGCCGTGTGGTGGGAGTTGAAGTCACCGCACACGACACAGTCACCACCGATGCGCGCGGTGAGGCTCTCGATGAAGGTCGTATCCCACCGTCGTACGGGTTGCACGTACACGCTGGCGACACAAGTGTCGGCCCCCCCAACGCGCACAGTCACAGCCACACACTCTACGGAGGTGGGTACAATGTCGGCCACACGAACGACGGCTTGGGCAAGACGCGCACGGACGTAAATAGACGCGCGGGAGCGATCGGGTGGATGGAGCGGATCACAGCACTGCACGTTGGCGCAAGTCCGTAACTCGCAGGTGGTCGCACTGTGGTATCCCACAAATCCCGGAAAGTTGCACTCCCCGTCGCGCGTGTATGTCTCTTGCAACGCGAGCACGTCGTACTCGTGCAGAAGTAGGTGCTCGGAAAGTTCGGCGTGTCGTCGGCGCAGCGAGCGCACGTTCCACTGCAGGATGCGCGGCCGACGCTTTGCTGTGCGACTAGCCATGGTGATTGTGTTGCTGCTGATATGCCACTGCCTGCAGGCAGATGGCCCGGAGCGGATGGTCAGCTGGCAGCAAGGTGCTGACTGCTTGCATGGTGAGCAGCAGGTTTTCTACCAGCTGATCCATAGTAGTTTGGGCGGGTGGAGCAGCAGTATCCTGTGTCTGCTGGCGTTGAGAGGCACGAGGGGCTGGTACCGGATGCCTAGGTGCAGGACTGGGGCCCTTCAGCACGCTCGCATAGGACCGCGCCGAAGATGAGAACTGCTGTGGCTGCTTCTCCTCCCGGACTGCTGCCCTGACAGCACGCCTCGACAATGCCGAAGTGGAGGAAGCCATGATGGTGGCCACCTCCCGTTCTTCCTGCCATTTGGGGCAGGCGGGAGTGTCGGCCCTATGGTGGCCCCCGCAGTTCCTGCAGCGGACTTTCTCGCAGGAGGCGCCCTCCGCGTGGCTTTTGCCGCAGGAGATGCAGTCGGTCGGCCATCTGCAGGACTCCAGCACGTGCCCGAAGCGGCCGCACTGCCGACATTGCACTGGACGGGGCCTGGCAGGTCTCACCCTGAACCCGAGCTTGAAAAGGCGCACGTGTTCAGGGGGGACCGGTCCCGCGATTCGGATGGTGATGGTGCTCTCCTCCCTCGTTGCCGACAGCACGGAAACGCTCGACTCGATGGCTCCCAGCAGGTCTGTGTCCGCGGGTAACCCGACCACCCCGTGCAGGAAGCCGGTGCTCTTGCCGCGCTCGGCTGGCAGTCGGGCAGTCACTGGAATTCCGTGCAGCTCAGTGACTGCCAGCAGCTCCTCCAGGCACTCCCGGGTGGTAGTATCGGCGGCCACAATGTTGCGCTTATGGTTAACGCGAACCACTGCAACACCGGGCCGCGAAGAGAGGGTTACAGCGAGTGAGAGGCGCGGTGCTCCTCGGAAGGTTCCGCCGGGCGCCGAGGGACGGAAGAGCACCGTACCGACGACCGCGGGGTCAACCGGGAGTGCAGCAGTCTCCAGGGCTCGTGCACGGCGCGTTGAGGATGGTTCCGGACGCGCCCTTGCTCTGAGGGGCCGCGGAGGCGGCGGCTGTAGACTCTTCGGGATGTCGAGAGGTGGTGCTCGCCCTTCCTGGAGGGCCTCCGTCTTGGGCGGCAGGCGGAGAGGAGGTGGCGGCTGTTTCGCCCGATTGTGGGGAAATGGCGCTGCCGTGGTCCGGTTGCTGCACGTGGCAGCTGGCTGCCGTGTGCTGCTCCGGGCTGGGGGGAGAGCTCGACGGCTGCTTACGTCGCCCAGTTGGCTCCTCGTCCTCGCTCTCCGTCTCGCGGGCGCGTTTCCGGGAGCTGGACATATTCATGTCCTCGTCGTCGGAGGGGGGGAGCGGGACCGAAGCATGGGGCTCTTGTACTGGGTGCCCGTCCTGGAGAGGCTTCGAAGCGGTAGTAGGCAGGGGGGGATCCACAGGGAGATCGAGCGTGGCGGCCCGTTGACTGAGCCACTGGCCCAGCATACGAGTGGCACGAAGTTCCAGGTCCTCCCTTGCCCGGAGTTCGTCGAGGGATGCAGGGCCGAGTGTCACCAGGCTCAAACTGGCATGGCGACGGTGGCGAACGCGTGGCGGGCGCTCTCCGGGCGAAGCGAAAACCATCTTGGCCCGAGACTTCAGAGCGACACGCAGCCTATCATATCTTCCGCGAAACGACCCTCGGGTGTTGGATGCGTCGGCTTCAGCTCACAGTGCACGTGCACCGCTTGTTGCTCGTGCGGCATCGAGCGCTGTCGGACTCCTTCCACGCGCCGTGTGCCTGCTGCACGTGCGACAGGTGTTCTCCCCGGTGCATGGGTGTCTCCACGATATGCAGCCCGAGTTCGCAATATTCGCGCCGAAATGTCTTTTTGAGCGTGAAAAAGACATTCTACACAAAATACAGAATGATTTCCGGCGCCGGTGGTTGTTTTGGTCGACGGTGCATGACAGCACGAGAAATATACCGGGGGGGAGGGAGGACTGAAGCCCCATAAGCTTACCCCCTTGCTACGCCCCTGCTACCGGCGCACCGTGCATTTCAGAGAAAAGGCGCAGGCTTCGCGGTGGCGGCGCTAGATGGCGCCGAATGCTCTTAGAAAAGCGTGTGAGGAGTCGCGCTGCCGTATGGGCCTGATGCATAACCCGTTGTGACGGTGGCATGATGTTGGGTCATTATGATTCGATACTAAAGCATTACCGTTGACAGTCATAGAGAGATGGGTTATGCCGCAATGTTTTATGTTTGCATCTATGTATGTTTGTATGTAACCATTTGTGACTGTGTAGTCCGTAGTCGAATGGACAGCACGTCAGGCTCCTCTACTCAGGGAACAGGCTTCGAAACCAATCATCTGACCAACTTTGCTCACTGACTGTGTGGTAATCTGTATATTCGTGCCACTCTTCAGTGAACCTTTACCACGCCGACATGGGTCAATGTAGATGCGGGACTGGGTAAGTACTGTTGTTCCATCAAGCGCTTTGACACCGATTTGGAGCACGGGGTTTCTGCTACTCGGTTTGTGTTGCTCTTCGATGAACCTCTTCGATGCGAACTTAGTACGCTGTGTACGTTCAAGATGTGTGGCGGTCTTCAGTGAACGTCTTTAACGCCAAGTTGGGTAGCATGGTATGTGCCACTGGGAATGTGGTGCTCTATAACGGCAAAAAAGATCCTTTAAATTTCCTCGAAGCTCGGCGGAATTTCACCCACGTCACAAGGGTTTCTCTAGGGCAGCAGTCCAACACTTTAGCAGGCTGCGCCAAGTGAGAGAACCTGCTCATTTCTTCAAAGTGTAGAGAATATATGCTGCATACATTTACGGAAAAAAGGTCATTGGATCATTGACCACCTATCGTAGCTATCTGGCTATCTGTGAAGACAGAAGCACTGAATAATGTACCCAGGATTGCGGATGTTCACCTGACCAGTTAGAGAGATAACAGTAAATAAGTAATTTGATAAGTAAATAGGGCTGCGGCAGTAAAACAACTGGGATAAAAAATAAAGCCATTCCGCCCTGCGTAGGTGGATGACCGGCGGAGCTGTAACCATCCTGGTAAGAAAATTCGTGGTAAAGACATTTGTATTGGAATAACCCATTGTCGCTCAATAACGACGGTAACAATGGCTTTGTGGTCACAATAACATACACTGATCGGCATACTCGGAAGTGTAGACGCATTTTTGGTAATGTCCAGTCGATGCACGTAAGCCGCTGGATAGTCCATCGATCCGGATTGGTGTGGCATCGCAAGCGATATGTCTGCAACACGAAACGCGTAAACCACTCCCTTTTCGGTTCCGACACATCCACGTTCAAATCGGAGACGACCACAGGGGTAGTGTCATCGCAACTAACCCACGCAGATGGGTTGCCATGAATGAATGAATGAATGAATGAAGAACACTATCCCCCAATAAAGGGAAGGGGGACTGGGATAGAGGGTGCGAGGAGGAACTGATGCTTACAGGGTTAAGAGCCATTGCTCATGGACTGTGAACCACTGATAACAGTTTTCGACATGCTGTTCTGTCTGCTGTATGCGCGATTACAAAGAATGTAAGGTGTGTGCACTACACTTTGCTGAGTGCTTGTAGCCTCTGCCTTACGGGGTTATGAGCCATAGCATATTTTGCTTGATTACGAGGGTACGAATGCTTACGGAAATATGAACCATTGATAATGATAGTTTTTGTGTACGGACACGAAAATTCTGTTGTACCCTGGCTATCTACAGCTCAGCTGTGAAAATGTTTGGGCTTCAGTAGTTTTTTTTTTTTTTTTTGCTGACGGTAATTCGCAGCCTTGCAGTGCAGGATTTCACGCGTCCGTCTCTTTCGCAGAATGTATCCAGCGGCACTGTCCCGTGCACTTCTCGGTAAACAGCGACCTCTTCAGTTGCAGAGAATTTGGACATAAAAGGCCTGTCTTGGTGATATACCTAGTCGCCAACCATTGCACGGCACACATTCTAAGGTGAAAGCCATTCTAGGCTCATGGTGAAGTTTGTGTTAGCAGACCTGACCGCCGGAGTGTCCGTCGAAGCGTCCTCACGCCATATGAAGACAGATTAAAGAATGAAAAATTGAATGTGACAGTTAGTCAATGAATTTTGTTTATTTTATTTATTTTTATTTACTTTCCTTAAAGTGCCCAAAAACAGCTTTACGTTATATAAAACATTGGTGGAGGTTAATAATGACTAGTAATGACTAATAACGACTACTAATGACTTACAATTACTAATGACTCCGAAATGACCAATATGTCTAACGACGGCTTGTAATGACTACAATCGGTTAGAAATGACTAGAAAAGTCTAGTAATGAGTAGTAATGACTAAAATGATAATCAATGACTTGTAAAGACTATTAATAAACACTAAATTACCACTATGTGTAATGATGGCTAATGACCACAATTACAAATCACTAAAAATTCTTACTATTGAGCGGTAATGACTAATGACTGAAATGACTAGCAATGACTATAAAATGACGAATATGTCTAACGGCAACTTTCAACGGCTACAATTCACTAGAAATGACTAAAAATGCTTAGTAATCACCAGTAATGAATAATAATGACTGAAATGATTTGTAATGACTACTAATGACTCTGATATGCAAACATGTCCAACGACGGCTTGTAATAACCACAATTGAATAAAAATGACAAAACTGCTCAGTAGTGAGCAGTAATAACTAAAAGAAAGCAAAGAAAGACAAGACGCAAGGATAAAGAGGCGAGTGACAAGAGGAGGAAGAGTAGGCTTTCGCTGTTCACCTCTTAAGGGAGATCTTAGGAGGACCTGTAATTTTTTATTTCCGTACACGAAGTTGGTAATGAGCCCTCTCGGCGGATCGAGATTACCTCCAGCTTCAGCTGCTCAAAACTCGCACGAACTGAAGGTCACTTCTGTGATTTCTATACTTGTAGTGCAACGGCGTGAAACGAATGTGTAACATATGTAGCTGCTATACGACGATATCACCAGGGAAGATCAGGCTCGCATTGTTGGATTACAGTAAAACTTATCACAAACGCCCAGTTAACCTAGTATTGTCCATTCAATTTAGGAAGAGTTGCAAATATTATTGAGACAGCAGTTATATGGACTCTCCAGGCACATTTATGCAGTCGGCATCGCCATCGCCGTAGCTGTGAGATTCCGTATAAAGTGCTGAAGCGATAAGATTGTCGCCGCGTGTCGTATGCTGTATGTGCAAGGGGTGCGAGGGTAAGCCGGCGAAAGTTCCTCAATCTTGCGTACACGGGCGAGGAAGGCAGGCCGCAAGCGCGCCCTCTCTCTCGCGCCCGCGGCACAGAGGTGGGGCGAGTAGGCGGGAATTCTGCGGCGGCGGCTGCTGCTTACGGCGCTGCCGTGCGGGCGCCATATCTCAAAAACGATCTGCGACGTGGCCAAGTGCACGGTCGCGCGCGCCTCATCTTCAAAGCAATCCTCGATGTTTGCAGAGTGCAGGTAGTGCCGCTAGCTTCGCATACGCTGTGCTTTCGGCGTTTCGTTCACGTTGAAGCGAGAGATGCACGAAGGTCAATTCGCTGGCGGCTGCTGCCGCGATTTGTCACACCAGCGTTCTGACAGCGAGTTTCCGTGGTCATCGAGAGAGATCTGTTCATGTGCACGTGTAAGGGCGTCACACTGTGGTTGTCAATTTAGTTAGTAATCGAGTGTTTAAAGCTTATACGGCCGATAAAACTACTATGATTACTTCGTATACCTATCTACTAATTTGCTATCGCAATCGGTGCTTCCTTGCGAAAGTGCGACTTGTTTTGAAAAGGGAAATCAATAAACCATTGCAAAGGGGGGGGGACGCAATTCCCTTTTGAAGAAAACTAATTTACATTGTGTCGTTTAAATCCCCTGATGAAATTTAAATCATAATGAAGTACAAGCCTGATTGGAAAAGACTTCTCAACAAAGCCAGCAGGATATTGCGAACGAAGGTTAAAAAATAAAATTTAGACTCCGTGTCGCACGTCTCTGCAGTATTTCAGATAAAAAGTTGGGCGCTTTATCTGTATTACAAATTGGCGTGTGAGTATTTGCCTTCCAATCAATTGCTTGTGAAAATATCAACTTATCGTCTAAACATGTCTATTGATGTGTTCACTTGAAATAAAATATGGATGTCTACTATGCACCTTCCAAGACTATTTGCCCTTACGAACTACTATGTGTCATTCAAGAAGATGTTGCCGCGAGGCAGAGGAAATATAACGGCTCATTTAGAGTGACCGTGATACGCACTAGAGAAGGCGGGCATGTGGGATTTTTGATAAAACTGGAGTATGCAAATCCTTGGCCACTACTACGGAAGCAACGTGAAAGAAACTCAAAATATGATTTCCTATAGAAGTTGTGAATCAATTAGGGAGGCCAGAAATCTCGCAGGGCATGCCGAGAATTCGCCTAGCGGACGGCCAAAATAATTTTAATGCCACTGCCGGTCAAACTATGCCCGAACTGCGAACTCGGCCGTGAGATAACATTTCTCACTAATGCTGTCCGACTGTTTATTTAACTGAAGTCCAGGGAATGCGTTTCCTTTCCTTTGTAGCTACGTTTAACGTCAGCGCTTGTGTCAAGGCAGGACATGGGTCTCTATACGGACGGTCTATTGTGGTGTTCCGTCAGGGTCTTCTTGGACACTCTTGACTTGGTCTTGCTGGCGTGGGGTCTTGTGTCCAGGGCTCCAACCGCCTCTGCTGCCCTGCATGCACTTTGTACGAGACCACTTTGGTCATCGCAGCAATCGCTAACCAGCAATACCTCCCACTGCTCCTCACTTGGATGAAATTGAAATCCTGATGGTTGGTACGCCACGTGGTGGCGTAAAGAGAAAAGTGAATCCGGTGTCCAGAATTGCTGGGTATGAGAATACGCGTCATTTCTTCTATACCTACGGCGGTTCAAGAAATGTGCGAGACAAGGGCACCGACGTCATATTAGAAACTTATTGCGTTTTCTCAATACTCCCACTCGCCATCTTTGTGAGAAAACAATTTTATGAGCCTGGGATGATGCTGGTATAGAGATAAGTTTAGCATAAACTAGGATATGTCCTCCGAGATAACAGCCGAATGCGACCTGGGAGGCCCAAAGGCTCAGAAGCTGTCATGATTTGGGCGAGCCGCGATGGCCAGGGCGATGAAAGCCTCCTTCGATGCCGAAATGGCGGTGTTCCGGAAGGACGCCGAGTTTACTTCCTGCAAGTTAACGACGCTCACCGTGTGACCGTGTTAGGGGTGCTTGACGACTCGTTCTCGGACGCGTTGGCCGTAGGAGTGACGCTGAACGTATATGTTGCGGGGAACTTCGGCTGCTGAGCACGAGGTCGCGGGATCGTATCCCGGCTGCGGCGGCCGCATTTCGATGGGGGCGATATGCGAAAACACTCGTGTACTTAGATTTAGGCGCACTTTAAAGAACCCCAGGTGGTCGAAAGTCCCGGAGTCCTCCACTTCGGCGTGCCTCATAATCAGAAAGTGGTTTTGGCACGTTGAACCCCATATTTTTTTTATATATGTTGCGGGGAACGGAAAGAATGCGAAGGAGTTCTCTCGCGTTTGGTTGTATTCGTAGGGGAAGAGGAGGCCGTCGTCGATTAGCGATCCACCAGCGAAATAAAACGTGATATATTATTTTTTTCAAATGCGTATTTGAGTCCTCTGGTGATGGCGTATTGCTGAAATGTACAGAACAGTAAAGAAACAACAATAAACAAAACCAAGCCAGGAACAATGGTGAAAAAATGGGAACATCGTGTTAGAGTAAGGGTAAGTGGGATCGGTAATTAAGCAATGTGGTTATACATGTGAAATACAAAAACCATTTGTTGCACGGTGTCTTGTTCCTCCACTGACACTCGTTTCGGTCAGAGGGATAGGTCGCACTGTTCGGTTTGGGAATGACTTGCCTACACAAACCTTTGTATCTAATACGGATGCCAGTGAACTTTAAAATGCACTTGATAAGCATGTTACCTTATATCTGTAGTCTCAAAGATAGTACAATACTGGCGTGACCCGCGGTGGAGATAAAGCAGGCGTTAAGCACTCCCCGTATACGAGGACCGATACCGAAGATGGTGCAATGGCGGGCCGACCCACGGCGGTGAAACAGGCGTTGAGCACTCCCCATACGTGGGCCGATGCCGAAGATGGTACGATGCCGGGCCGGCACGCAGCGGTGAAGCAGGCGTTGAGCAATTCCCATACGTGGGCCGATCCCGAAGATAGTGCAATATCGACCCGACCCGTGGCGGAGGTGAAGCAGGCGTTAAGCACTGCCCATACGTGGGCCGAACGAAGGTAGTGGAATACCGGGTAGATTCGCGGCAGAAGTGAATGAGGTGTTAAACACACTGCATACGTTGGCCCATCCTGGAGATAGTGCAATGCCTGCCCGACCCACGGAGGCAGTGAAGCAGGCGTTAAACACTCGACAAAGGTGAGCGGATCCTGAAGTTAGCACAATACCGAGCCGACTCGCGGCAGAAGTGAAGCAGGTGTTAAACTCTCCCCATATGTTTGCCCATCCTGAAGGTTGTGCAATGGCAGGGCGAACCACCGCGGAAGTAAAGTAGGCGCTAAACACTTCGCTTAAGTGGGTCGAACAGAAAGATAGTACAATACCGAGTAGACTCGCGGCAGAAGTGACGCAGGTGTTAAACACTCGCCATACGTTGGCCCATCCTGGAGATTGTGCAATGCCTGCCCGACACTCGGTGGAAGTGAAGCGGGCATTAAACACTCGTCAAAGGTGAGCGCATCCCTAAGATAGTACAATACCGAGCCGATTCACGGCAGAAATGAAGCAGGTCTGAAATACTCTCCATAGGTTGGCCCATCCTAAAGATACTGCAATCCCAGGCAGACCCGCGGCGGAATTGAAGTAGGCGTAACTTATAACGGTAGTAATCACAGAGGATATCGTTATATGGGTTTGCACACTAGTAAATATGATGGCAAACTCATGAGAAACTGTTTTTAGAAACGCGTAACGCAAGGATGTTTCTGCGCACTTTATTAGCATGGAAGAACGGTTTACACTTAAAGATTCACAGAAAGGGATCGAACTGGCTGACTTCACTGCACAGTTTGCACAGTTGAAGGAACAACGGTGGAAGACGTTCTGCGAATCACTTGACCCCCGCAAGCCACTGTCTATCATATGGAGGACGGTGCGCGGCCTTGGCTCGTCTCCACAGCAACGACACCCATTCTCAGCCCTAGCCCTCCATCAAGGCCGCTCACAGGTCGATATAGCCGAAGATTTCTGTGTGAAGATTGCGGGCAGTGTGGTCACCATTAATAGTGAAATTCTGGGTGAGGTTCCTGCGACACGCTTTCCACAATTGAATGTGTCCTTCTCACTTGAGGAATTTGACGCTGCTCTGGCCTCATGCGCTCATCGTCGCCAGGACCAGACGGCATCACCTACGCTGCTTTATGCCACCTACGTGAAGATGGACGAAGCAGACTGCTGGAATGTTATAACCAGTCATGGAATGATGGCGTCGTTCCTGAGCGGTGGGAGTCCAGCCACTTGATACCACTCCTGAAGCCTGGAAAGTCGCCACTTGACCTAGCGTCCTACCGACCCATTGCGCTGTCCAGCTGTGTTGGAAAGGTCATGGAAAGAATGATTCTCACCCGCCTAGAATGGTATCTTCAGCGCCACAACGTATACCTCGATGCCATGGCTGGTTTTAGAAGAGGCCGTTCCTCTACTGACAACGTCATCGACCTAGACTCGTCTGTACAACAGGAAAAACACCACAAGCGTATATCGGTTGCACTGTTCCTGGACGTGAAAAGTGCCTATGATAATGTAACGCATGAAGCCATCCTTGATGCCCTGGAAAATAATGGAATAGGTGGACGCATGTTTCGGTGGATTCGGAGCTATCTAATCAAAAGATCCTTTTTTGTGCACAGTGCAGATGGCCGAACTGCTGACCATTACACTTACCGTGGCGTCCCTCAGGGTGGGGTTCTTAGCCCCACTTTGTTCAACCTTGCAATCCTTGGCCTTGCCGACGTTCTACCACATACAGTAAACCTTTCCATATATGCTGACGACATATGCATATGGGCCTCGGCAGTTACACGTCTCCAGGTGCGTGCACGGCTCCAAAAAGCAGTGACCCTAACATCATCGTACCTGCGTGCGCAAGGCCTCAGCATTTCGACCGAGAAGTGCGCCTTAGTCGCCTTTACCCACAAGCCCATGACCTGGTACCCCATTTCTATTGACCACCAACCAATTTCCTACGCAAAAACTCACCGATTCCTAGGCGTTGTTATAGACACAGACCTTTCATGGAGCCCCCACATCACATATTTGAAGAAGAGGCTTACTTCTATCTCCCATATACTAAGGTTTCTTGCCGGTAAAACGTGGGGCACATCCGTGGCATCTATGCTTAAACTATACAGGACGCTCTTCCTAGGGTACTTGCGATACAGCACACCAGTGCTGTCCAATGCTAACAAAACTAACATCCATGTCCTACAGATCATTCAAGGCCAAGCCCTTCGAACATGTCTGGGGCTACCTCGAAATGCTTCAACCGTGGCAACAATTGCCACCGCGAGAGACCACCCAATAAGGACCTATATAGATATCGACGCTCTCCGGGTGCATGTTCGCCATATATCCAGAGTTCCTGACCACCATCTCGCTCGAATGCCTGAGAAAAGACCCAGGGCAGCGTTCTCCAGATCAATTGCGGCTAATCGGCACTCTTTGTCTTTGAGGCACTCACCCGCAACAAGAACGCCATCCCCTATGTGGTGCATGAAGAAGCCTCCTGTGTACCTTGCTGTTCCAGGAACAGTGAAGAAAGCTAGCCTGACCACCGCGGCTCTCAAGCAGATCACATTGGAACTTCTGCATTGTTCATACGCTAACCGAATTCATGTTTACACGGATGGTTCCGTTTCGGAAAATTCTACGGGCGCCGTTGTTCTACCATCTCAATCGGTCGTCATCAAGTTTAAGACATCACACGTAACGACATCTACAGGCTCTGAACTGGCCGCTCTTCGCGCTCCTGTCGAATACATTGAAAAAGAACCGCCCAACAAATGGGCAATATTTTGTGACTCGAAAGCAGCCCTCCAGAGCTTGAGAAGCTTACGACGTGGCAATTATGAACAGCTGGCGTCACAAATCAACGAAACCTGCCATTGCGCTTCTGAAAGAGGACATGATATCATATTTCAGTGGCTGCCGGGACATTGTGGCATCGTTGGTAATCACCTCGCCGATGACGCTGCTCGACGTGCCCAGGCTGGCTCACCGACAGTCCTTATACCTTTATCCAGAGTCGACGCTTCAAGAGAGCTTCGCATTCTCGCTCGTACAATCACGTTAGGTTGCTGGCATACACCACAGAACTCTAAGTGTCGTTTACACAGCCTCGACCCATCAATGAACCTTACATTACCAGCGAACCTTCCACGACGTGACGCAACACTACTGTGTCGGCTGTGGGTAGGAGTAGCATTCACCAACTCCTACAGCTATCGTATTGGAATGGCGGATTCACCAATGTGCGCTAAGTGCAAGTGTGAAGAGACCATCGGTCACCTTCTGTGCCACTGTTCTCGCTTCGATAATCAACGCGAGACTCTCCAGTGCACCTTAAATAGACTGGATGACAGGCCATTTACGGAAGCGAAGATCTTGGGAGCCTGGCCTCACAGTTCATTGGCCCAGAAAGCAGTTCGAGCGCTTTTTCGCTACCTGAGGGCAACAGACTTAAGTGCCCGATTATAGACATCCTACACCTAAGTTCTCTCTCTCCCTCTTTCACTCCCCATTCCCCTCCTCACGTGTAGGGTAGCAAACTGAACTCAGTCTGGTTAACCTCCCTGCCTTTCCGTCTTCACTTCTCTCTCTCTCTCTTTCTTGGATTTAATCTAACGTGTCGTCTTCCACCATTTCGTAGTCTGGAAATTAGCACTGCATTTCGCATTGTTGCATGAGTTTTACATGATGGTGCAGGAGGCTGAGATAATAATTTACTGACTGTAGAGTTAAGTACAGTTCAAAGCAAATGTTAATACGACTGCAGTAAGGATACAAGGTCCGCAACGTATTCAAGGTTTATTGGTTTCTGTGCAGAGGAAAAAATTATGCAGATAAGAGATGCGCCTTAACGTGGATGAAATATTCGCAAACATATTTACGACGCTGGTTATTCAAGCCATGGAGTTAATGCTATCGCAGAAAATTTATTACGATAGCCTGCACGTTTGCCATGTAAAATTGAATAAGTGAGGTAAGATAACCTTTCAAGATGCATCGGGAAAGTTACGCTTGGAAACCGACGAGAAACCGCAACTGAACAGTGCCGCGTTTTAAGCACAACGTTGAAACTACGGGCACTTTGCGGTTTTGTCATTTGCCCTTGCCGAGGTTGAAATTATTTAATGTGCTGCATACGCGCTATTTTTGCATGCTACTCAAAAAAGGAAATTGTGATTGCCCCAAAAGGCCATGTCCGCTCGTGAGGATCGAACACCCAACTCGCAAAGGTGTACGAAGCAAACGTGAAAATGCACTTCTTTTTCTGCGTAGCATGTGAACGAACGCATATAAATGGGAGAATGGAATCTACGGTAGACGTTTTTTATTCTCCCTTCGCGTACGTACCGAATACGGCAACTCGCGTCTCCGCGCATTGCACTTGTTGAGCGAGACGCCATTGTCGAAAACAAACCGGTGAAATAGCTCTCCGCACAATTTCGACGGAAAATCGCAGCGATCGCAACAACCGGTTGGTTGCAGCCGAAAATCGGGGAGTAAGCACTGCAACTGCGATTTTCGTAGCAAACGACAGAAATCGCACTTCCGCAGCGACGAAAATCGCATCATGTGACACAGGCTTAACAGTGTCGCTAGTTTAGGTAATAGTACTGGCGATGTTACATACTATGAATTACGATCAACATACATGAATTGCCATATTCACAAGAAAATTCACCGACGATTAGCATACTTCTTAATGCAATATTTGAGCGCTGCTCTACATGTGTTTTTATTTCGCGATATATTGGCTGACGCGGACAATCTGTCTCGCGTGGCAAATCGCAGACGCAGCGAAGAGTGGCACGACTGCCTGGATAATCGGGTAATCGCGAGAGGCAGCGCATGGGTGACGCCTGGAAGCGATTCACAGCAGCCGGCGCAGACAGGCTTTCTCTCATGCAGCGCTTTGTTTCCATGTGTGGTATCGGCCGACGTGCTCGCCGCAGGCCATCGGTGAACAGACGACGACGGCGTGCTACGCTGGCGCCATCTCGTGGCGGTCGTTGCCGCAGAACCCATCTTGTGCGGCAGGATGCTTTCCTCCTCACCCTTTCGCTATACTTTTCTCTACCGCTTTCCGCCTCATGCTTTCACTGTAGCCCCCTCTTCCGTTTTCCTCCTCGCGTTCTGTTCTATATTGCCGTCTTTCATCGACCGCTACGCTGCGCATTCGCTCTTTCATTCTTCACTGTGCTCGTTTAATCGGTTATGCTGAGGGAGGCCTAGCGACGCCAAGGGACGCAGAGGTACGCCGACGCCCGACGTAAAGGGCGCCGAACAGCTGCGCTCTAAAAAAGAGAGCAGATTTGTGCGACATCGTAGAATCACAACCAGATCTCCAGTGAAGCTGTTTGCTTCGAAACGTAGCAGTAAAAGTTATAGCTTCCTGTATCTATGTCGCATACTTCAAAAATTCGAGGATACTTAAGTACACTTCTTATGAGTTGTAAATGCGCCAATTTCCAATTGAACGCCGCTAAGCGTTCCTTCCAGTGACGACCTCCTCGCGGGCAAGCGAGCGCGTCGAGACGCTTGGCAAATTGTTTAGCCCAGTGGTTAAGACATTGGGGTTCTGAGCGTAGGGTCGTACATTCGAAACTCAATATCGCCCCTGTTTTACAACAACGCCGTATAGCTCTACCCACCAGTGCATTTGTCGTGTCCGTGGGCAAAAACAACCAATCAGCGGGAGGTGCGCGCCCCTTGCGTTGCTTGGTTCCTCGCAGCATTATCAGATGGCGCTCTCCCCCGCGAATCCACGGCGGCGCCGACCGTGCGGGCAAAAGAAATAGAAACAACCTGAAAGCTCGCCTGCACGCACAGCTTTCGGCTCAAGTGTTTCCGTGTAAATATTACGGTTGCGTAAGCTGTAGTTGCCTGGAAGCAGCAAGTGCAGCATAAGAAGTAAGGAGTGACGTAACTACACTTTGTAGGTAAAGAAAAACCCACACAACAAATGATTTGATTTGTGTTTTCATAGCGCTATTAAAAGGCCACGCATAGTTAAGACTTCCGAAGAACAGCATGAACACGATGAGCGGCTACTAGAACAGCAACGCCAATATGCACAACCACGCCGCGCTCAGGCAAGGTGGGGCGCAACAATTTCTGCCCAAAGCAAACCACGCACAGCTGTGACACCTGAAGAGCAGCGCGAATAAGATTGGCGGCGCAAGGAACGGCAACATGATTATGCACTACGGTGTTGTGCTCAGCTAGGCTCGGCAGGACTCGGCTACGTTACAAGGCTACGTTACATTGGCTTATCGGATCAGGTGATACCACAGCTTTGCTGGCTAACCACCCTCACAGCATTAATTGGCGCGCATATTATGTTTTCGAATTTAATAATGCGAAAATGCCAAATGGCCCATTGAGGGAAAAAGCCGGTGGCGTCTGCAGCAGCGAATCGGCACTTAGATTCCTATTGGTTGTGACGTCAAGTCACGAGCGCATCTCGTCAGAGCGTAGCACACGAAAAGGAACACCTGCTGCCTCGACAGCGCGCCAGGTGTTGCGTGAGGGGAGAAGGCATTGCCGCGACGCCACGTCACCCGCGCTCTCGCCCTCGGAAGCCTGTGTTATCTGTGTGTGCCTTGCCGCGCAAGCTCTAGCCTGTGTTCTAAGCGCGCCTCGGTGAGACCAGATTATAACGCGCATGGACTGCCCAGCGGCGTTCTATTTGCAATTAATGCTTTCGCGCTTACAATTCGTAAGAAATGCTGAAGTGTCATCGGGTTTTTTGCAGCTGCTTTGATGAACACGTACTTTTGCCATCCCACATAAGCTTGTCGTATTCCCCCTCCCCCCCTCTGTGTTAAGAAATTTAACCTTAGTTGTAGTTTTAGTTATGTCAGCGCAGCCGTCCAAGCTTTACACTGAAAGTTAAACCGACAGGCGACACTATGGACCACTCGTATACGTATCTTACAGGAAAAGGCCGCATTTAACCCGCCCATTTGGGACATTGCTTACATATTATCCATACAAAGTCACTAATTCTCCGCAGATATAAACGAGATGCCTTGTTTAGCTCACCGACTACAATAGAGAAACAAACTACGAGTCTCGTATGATGCACGAAACGACGTGGAAAAACGAGGGTTTTGTGGTTAACTGTAACACTTGCATTTAAAACAAGAAAGTGAAAGCTTCGGAACGCATTGCGCTTTCAGTTCTCCCTATTTTCACAGAAGTTCAGGTCCGTATCTCGTCCTGTTATTTTAGGTGCGTGGGAATAATTTCGATTAGCGGCAGTATGAAACTCTGGAACGCTTCAATGAGCAACTTTCTACAAAGGCTATAATGAACCTGCATAGAATAAACATTTATTGCTCGTCACTGAGTGCACTGTTTCGCACTTCGAATAAATTTAGTAAAAGCGCTGTTCCACGCACGTCTTACCGAGGATACCTTGGAAAAACAACTTATTGCTGTGTTTAATACATAAAAATTGGGAGAAACCGAGTATGCGGTAATTACTTACGGAGCATGTCAGCGACCTACACAGTGCAAATTTTCGTTATACGTCACCAAGAAGTGCCCCACATTTCTTGAAAATATGGAATACCTCCTGTTTTCGATCTTGCCGGAAAACAGGCGAAAGTGTAACTCTTATATAAAAACAACCTGAAAATTAAATCGACAACTTCAGAAGTAACAAAAGCCTCTAGAAAGAAAATTAAAGTTGATGTTCCACTGGTATTGAAATGGCCCTGCACGTACGAACAACGTCATTTTCACGAGCATATCTACGATAACTCGTGATTACACAATGAAATTCGACAGTTGCACCTGTAAGAGGTTTCCTTACATTTTTGATCGTGATAAAATACTGAGACTGCAACGGTATTTATGCTATCTGTGGATGGAGATCAAATAATTCCACCATTTGACAATCCAACTATTTCAGGCTTTAAGGAACACCAGTCGTTGGGCGCGGCTGATTATAGTACCTTATCCCGACCTCCCCTGGCGCCCGCCGGTTAAATATAGCAACCAAATTATGTTTTAAAATATGGAAATAGCGGTTTTAAAAATAACTGGACGCGATGCAACTAACGCAAGCGCACATTTGCCTAGGCGGGAACTGCCCAGCACGAGGCCTTCTACGCAACGTGAGCGTGTAGGTCGAATACAAGGCGTCTTCCGCTACAGCGTGTCCCTAGGAGGCACAGAAGAAAATCTTCGCTGCCTAAGCAGGGGATACGCAGTAAAGAAAATCATTACTTACGTGGCCACTATAATCCGAAAGAAAATTTAGCTTCAGGTGTAGTTTTTAACTAGCATACACTTGCAGCAAACACATAAAATTTGGAAAGAGAAAATTTAGCTCAAGCGTGCAGTCGAAAGTGCCCGCTTTCAAAAGTAGGGGGGCAAACAGCATACATTGCCCCTCGTTTGCGACAGGGATAAGGGGGAGGGCAAGTTCCCCCCCCCGCGTATCTGCCCCTCCCCCTCAGGCCAATATGTCTATGCGATGCAACGTATTTAGATTTGTGCGATGGCCCACTGCGCGAGCTCGAGAAGGAGAAGCAGAAGAAGAAGACACCGACGACGTCTGCCACGCGCTTGCGGGTCGCGCTGAATTCCGGGGCCTTGACCGAGAACCGTCGGGGCTGCACTCCAGGAGAAACCTGGTTAGGTCCCGCCACGATGGGTAAGTGGCCTGACGTAGGACCTGAGCTGTTCCTTAGCCGAAATTTGCGCGTAAGATGCCGTCATGCACACGTAGCTCTCGGCTCCACTGCAACCGTAATGCCGTCGACGTATACTTATGAGCATCACCCGTTGTGCTCGTCGATAATTGCGAGTGACGTAAGCCTGCGGAAGCGGAATTTAAGCTGGATTCAGACGACGGGCCGGATCGCTCAGTCAGTCCGCAGACGAGTATGGCGTGGCTGAGGTGCAACGAACGGTGCGGGAAAGCAGCTAGCCTTCCTTGTGGGAGACGGTGATTCGGCGGCCCTGAGCCGCATCGTGCTCGTCCGCAGACCGAAGCGGCCATCCGGCCTCTCGTATGAATCTTGCCGATATGTAGAAGCCGCCGTCATGAAAGAAGGGCCACGTGATTTCGGTCCGCCTTGAAGGGACGCTAAACAGAAATATCATGTGAAGCTGCATTGGCATATTGCGATTGTGTAGTGTCACAGCGAGCACTGTCACACTGAGGGGAAGTTTTGCAAAGAAGAAAAGGCGCAAAAACGAAATACGGGTGGTGGTGCCTCTGTTGTGGGACTCGGGCCAGTAATACACTAAGCCCATTGAGGAATACGTCCTGTAGTAGGAACGATGGAAAAAGCGTTTATTTGAGATTGGTTACACGGAGTTATCGGAGAGTAACGGAATACCACTTGATGCAGGAGCATGTTAAACCTCTGTGTTCACATATGGACATGTCGCTAACACTGCACAAAAGGCCTGCGCTTTTAATACCGTCGTCTTTCCTAAGCGAGTTGACTAGGGAATCTGATGACTGTGTCACGTCAGTCACGATCTTCGAATCGGTCGCAATACCCCACCCATAATGTCGCATCGTTCTGCACCACTGACACCAACGATGCACTCCTACCACCGACGAACTCACGACTCCGATGGTATGAAAGAGGTGGCCGTATAGCAACCGGGGAATCCAAGGTCGAAGCCGTTCCCACGGTAATATTTCACATATTGGCCCTTTTCATCATTAGTTCAGGCGGCCGGGTAGTGGTAAGGGGCGCCTTTCGTGGACCCCCTGAGCAGTGGGTCTGAATACTGCGCTTCGGTAGGCCCCGATGGATGGATGGGGTTGCCTCGTGGCCGATGTTTAATGCCCTTGCCGTGTTGAGACGTAATTTCTCGCGCCAGTTCGTCCTACGTTATGGGTTCTGATGAAATCTGCTCGGCTCTTGTTAACTTTTCATTGCTAAAGGTGGACTGGATGGAATTCCGAGCCAAATACTTAGCGGATTTTAGGCTCTAATACCAAAAAAGTCTTACAACTCCGCGACGTAACACTGACGCGCCTACAGTGGGGTTTCAGCATGCGTAAGGTAACAACAAAAGTTGGCCCTAATTTCTTTTCTAGAAGTTAACCACTCGCCAGGACATTCATGAAAATAGTTTCGCAAATGCTCAGTCTAGCCAGAATGATTTTTGGTGTTTAGAACGAAATCCTTCACCCCCTTATTACTGAACTAAGCAGCTGCGTCTTTTGGCGCCTCACGTGCCTCCAACACCCTCCAACACAGTGAGGGTTGGGGCCTCTCTTAAGCGACTCCTGCTCCCATGGAAGCAAGTTACCCGAGGAAGCGAATATGATATACTGACGTGATATCCTAGGCACCATAGTGGAGAACCATCACGATGAAAAGCTACGTGCGGGATGTCGCGTGCAAACTTATACCCTGAAAGGATGCTTGGCAAAATTGAAAACATGCGATAGCGAGGCGGGTCGCAAAAAAAACAAAAAAAAAAAACTAAAATAAATAATAAAAAAAGAAAAAGACATTCGCGACTTTTCACACCATATGGCTCGGATAGATGGGTTCCGTCAGTGTGTACTGGGGTCTAGCTAATTGTTTATTGTAAATGACTGTATTGCTTTCTACAGTAGCCAGAGACAAAGCAGCAAGCTTCACGAACATTTTCTCCTTCATAGCTTAAGCACATATACTTATTCTGAAATTGCTGTTCATCTGTTAGTGCAGACATGTCGGCAAAAAAGAAAAAAAGAAACGTTTGCGATTCGTTCTCGCCGCCACTTGACTTACGCCACATGACTTAAAGATACAGTTTTTAAAGAATACGTTTCCGCCGACATTTTAGTATGTTATCACCCTTTGGTGTTTCTCATTACTGAAAGGTGTGGCTGTCTGAGCTTCTGGCGAGACATAGCGTACAACCTCATTGACTGTATTAGCACCCGCTTAACAGTACCAGGCTCAAAGCGTTTGCGCAGTGGTTCCATAGCACCATCTTCCTGCTGCTATGAGCGAAACAGCTTAAATGTTCGCATGTATGAGCTTATAAGGTTGCCGTTTCGCTTCACGCCAGGCTCATCACTCCATAGATTCTAAACGCTAGCTCATATTTCGCACATCGTTCAGAATAGCAAATAAAAACTATCAAATATATTAATCCACACTACCATTTACGCTCCTAACCTAAGTACGTGTCTTACTGAGTGCACTTTGTGGGGTCTTTGGGTCTCACAGGAGTACCGACCACCGCGGGTTCGAGCTTAGCGAGCCACAGGGCCGCGTCAGCCGTCAGCCTCTAGCGCCGCTGCGCGCGAGCTCAGGCCACGAGGGGCTACCGAGCGACGCACGCAAGAACACAGTATTGCCCTAAATTGACGGAAACCGTTTATTGTCTCCAACGGCACCCAACACTGCACGAACGCCCAGTCCCGGGACGGCGGGGAACCAAAGGGGTCCCGCACCAAGGGCGAAAATACAGTTAGGGGCGCCTGTAGCACGTCGCTGCGAGAGCACAGGCTCAAGCTGGGACGCGCCGCTAGGAAAAGTCCCGGCGGCTATGCTACTCGCTCTCGCGATAACCGATGGGTCAACTCGGGAGAGCTCGGGCAATCTCCTTCGGCTTGGGCCTCCGATGAGTGCGGCTCGGCGTGGTACGACCTCGCGCGAGCACTAGGCACCCGTTCTTCGGCTTAGCGTCGGGATAGGAACAACACGAGGTACGCGCTCCCCGCACGGGCAAAGGCACCGTGCGTGAGCTCAGTCCTAGTCACAAAGGTGTCGGCGGACGAGAGGAAGCATGTACGTACCGGGCGCTGTCCCAAGGAGCAAGAGGGTCGCTACCGTCACGGCAGTAGCCACCAGGGGCCGCTCCGGACGTCACTAGCTCCGCCCTCACCGCGAACCACCGCAAGTGGAGCGCCACCGCCAAAACTGGTTCGGAGCAAGGACGACGTGGCAAAAAGGATTGCAGACATGGGTGAAATGCGCCCGCGCAATGGCGCGTCGAATTCCCCAAATCCCCACATCCTCCTCTCCTTAATTGCCCCCCTACCAGTCTGGCGAAGAAGCTGGTAGGGGCTACTGCACCAAAGACAACTGAGCCTTTCATGCACTAGCTAATTGCTACCTCAGCCCAGCAAGCACTATTCATACAAAAGAACAACATACGAGGATAACGGAAAAATAATAAAAGATCATACACTCTAAAATACAAGAAAATGACGCCGCGAAGGGGGGAAGAAATATTAACAAAAGAGTCTGCTGCTAGCGCGGGGCAATGTCCAGGGGTGCGAAGAGAACGCGGCGCGTATAGTTCTGTGGCTAGGGCGGTGGCCGAAGTCGCGGGAGCTGCGAGCGTAGGCTTGATTGCAGGCCACGTTAACGCAGGAACGGGCTCACCGTTGTTCCATCGAAGTTGCCGGCGAGCCCGATGAGTGCCGCTTTCGTGGTGGTGGTGGTCCCGAACTCCAGGTGGACGGGGCAGGACACTGCCAGGTCAGCTGGCCACGCCGCCGTATGCAGGATGGATGAGCAGCGACAGCGGCGGTTGCAGGGCGTTCGCACGGCGTCGGCGACTGCAGAGAGCCGAGCTCCTGGCGTGATGTCATAGGGTCCCGTCCACCATCGGTATCCGCGGCGATCCGATGGAGTTGGTGCGGCAACGAACAACGGCCTCCACGCACGCACACACGCACACACACACGCGCACACTCCTCGTGGCACCGCGCATCACTCCTCGCCGTCCGCCATGCCGCCCGTCGTACACAACGCGCCGCGCCGTTCCGGGCGCGAAGCTTCCCTCTCCCGCACCAACGAGTCAAGGGGACCACTGTCACCCCCCCGCGCTGCACGACACGCCAATCACCGACCCCCCTCTTGGCAAAAAAAGCAAGGAAAAAAAACGAAAACGAGAAGGAAAAAACACACACAGAAGAAAACAAGAACGGTCAAAATCTATATACAAGTAACCAAAAATTAACTATACAACTGTACACTTAAACATTAACACAATAATTACGCTCAGCATGCGTACCCTAAAATAAAAATAAAATGCACACTGCTACAACACACTGCTAACAACACTAGCAGAAAGCTGGGCTGGGGCCAGCTTCTTTTCGTGCACTGGCCGCAAAGAAGCTAACCCACTGAGGCTAAGCAATATTACTGAGGGCCTTCGGTGGCGGAAAGAGTCCGCCGTCAGGCGCGATATCACACAGGTGACCGTTTCCTCAGGTTGTACCGGTGCGTGGTCCGAATGCGGTCCTTCGCGCCGGGTGTGCCCTGTTGCTTGCGCGTGGTGCCACTGGGCACCGGCGCGAGCTCGTCGGACCGCGACGCAAAGGCTTTCAGGTCGGCGATATGGGCACGGCTGAGTTTTCCCGAAGGAGAATCCTTCAGCAAGTACGCGAGCGGAGACCAAACTTTCTCTACTCGGTACGGACCAAGCCACTTAGGAGCGAGCGAGGCTGAGAACCCCTTGCTCGCGTCGCTAAGAGCGTGGTTGCGCTTCAGGACTAAATCACCTACCTTAAATGAAAGATGGCGATGCTTCCGGTCGTACTGAGCCTTCTGCTGGGCCCTGGCCGAAGTCAAACTCTGCCTTGCTCTACAGAGAGCCCGACAAAGCCTGTCCCGAAGTGCTGAAGCGTACGCAGAACAGTCTGCCGGCGCCTCCTCATCCCCGAGCTGACATTGAATGACACTGGTCACCGGATTTGCCAGCTCCCTTCCAAAATTGAGGAAAGCGGGAGAGAAACCAGTCGAGCGATTCTCGGCGGTTCGGATTGCGAACGCGAGCTCACTCAAGTGGTCTGCCCAATCCTTTTGACTTACGGCAAAGGCCGCCAACATTGGTTTGAGGGTTCTATTGACCCTCTCCGTCAAATTGGACTGGGGATGGTAGGGCGACGTGGTGCAGTGATTAATTCCCAGGGAACGGCACGTAGCACCAAACACCCGAGCAGTGAAATAGGACGCGTTGTCCGTAATTAGTCTTTTCGGAAAGCCGAACCGACAAAAAACTTCCTGTAGCCTCTCCAGCACCGCTCGCGCGGTCACTTTTCGAAGCGGAAACAACTCCACCCACTTCGAAAAATGATCGACGACTACCATCAGGTGTGTGAACCCCTGCTTACTCCTGGGGAAAGGCCCCATAAGATCGCAGGTGGCCACTTGCCACGGACGCTCACTGTCAATTGGTTTCATCAACCCGGGCGGCTTGCCACCCCTTGATTTCACCGTTTGACAGACATGGCAGGAACGGCAATAGCGAAAAATGTCACGCTTTATGCCAGGCCAGGTCACAGTTTGGCTTAGTTTCGCAAAAACTTTGGAGCCACTCAAATGACCGGCCAAGGGTTCGTCATGAGATGATCGCAACAGTGCGCTTCTCAGACTCTTGGGGATAACCACCTTAAACGGGTCCGCAGCCTCGTCATCGGTGGCTATGTATTTCAGCAGGAGCCCATCGTGATCCAGCAAATATGAATCCGCGGGGGACCCAGCGACACACGCTGGTTCCGGTCCCCCTGCGCCCGCCGCACTACCAGCAGCGTCTCGGCGCTCCGTCTCCCTGAGACCGTCGCTCACTCCGCGACAAAACGGATCAATTTGCTGGGCCTTCAGTAGCTCTTGCCTGCTGAATGCGATTCCAATTCTCCCTAAGGGGAGTCTGGTCTCGTCCCCACTCAGGACTGCAGCCAACGGCGTCGTGGGTTCGCTTTCGAGAAGCTCCCCCGCTCGCTCGTTTTGCGGCGCGCTGCTTGCCTGGAGAGCGGAATGACAGGTTTGCCCGCTTGCGGACTCGCCTCTCTCTGCGCTCGTTTCGCCCCCGACGCTTGCTGGCGCAAAGGCACCGGCAGTGGCTGTAACACCTGGAGGAATGCTCTTGGTGGACAATGGGGCACGGGATAGCGCGTCAGCTACCACGTTGGTGCTCCCCTTTCGATACTGCACTGAAAAGTCATAATGCTGTATCAGGAGAGCCCAACGCGCCAGCCGGCCCGCAGGCTCACGGAGCCGCATCAGCCAACTGAGCGCACTGTGGTCCGTCTGCACTACGAATTTCGTCCCATCAAGGTAAACATCGAACTTACGTAGTGCAAACACGATAGCGAGGCACTCCTTCTCGGTCACGGAATAATTCCTCTCTGCCGGAATCAAGGAGCGGCTGGCAAAGGCCAACGGCTGCAACACACCATCGTATTCCTGTAGGAGGACTGCTCCTAAACCCAGATCGCTCGCATCGGTCTGGACAACGAACGGTCTGGTCAGGTCGGGGAGTCTGAGCTGCGCTGTCTCCGCAATGGCGCTAGACAGTTGGCGAAAGGCCTGCTGCTGCTCACGTCCCCACTGCCACGCGGCCGACTTACCCAAGAGCTTGCTCAAGGGTGCCTGCACTCGGGCACAGGACGGAATGAATGACCGGTAAAAGTTGGCCATTCCCAAAAAGCGGCGAAGGCCACGTACGTCCTTGGGCGCGGGGAAATCGAGGATTGCCCGAAGTTTCTCCCGGTCCGGCTCAATGGAGCCTCCACCCAGCGTAAACCCCAGTAACTGAACTCGGGTTTGCGCTAGTTGGGCTTTCGCAGGATTCAAAGTCATCCCGGCGGCCCTCACCCTCTCGAGCACATCGGCAACATGGGCCAAGTGTTCTTCGAAGGTTCGTGAATAAATCACGATGTCGTCGAGGTAGCACATGCAGTATGACCACTTTGCTTCCCCGAGGACGCGGTCCATGAGTCTCTGAAAGGTCGCAGGACCGTTGCATAGACCAAAGGGCATACGAGTAAACTCAAATAACCCTCTGTGGGACGTGAACGCGGTCTTGCACCGGTCACGCTGATCCATCCGGACCTGTAGGTAACCTTTGGAGGCATCCAGCGTAGTAAAGTACCTCGCACTGCCCAAGGTTCCTACGATGGAGTTAATCGTGGGGAGCGGATAGGCATCCTTACGAGTCACTCCGTTCAGACGGCGGTAGTCTACGCACAGGCGATGACTGCCATCTTTCTTAGGCACCAACACAATTGGAGACGCCCAGGCGCTGTACGAGCGGCGGATAATGTCGGCCGATAGCATCTCGTCCAGCAAGCCATCGATCACCTGCCTCTTGGCCAGGCTGACGGGCCGGGGGTTACACTTCAAAGGAAGCGCGTCTCCAGTTTCGATCGCGTGGCTCGCCAAATCGGTACAGCCAGGTTGATCGGTGAAGAGCTCTTCGTGCTGGCATAACAGTGCCGACAAGCGAGCCTTCTGTGTATCATCCAAATGAACCGCACAGGCGGCCAGAGGATGTGGTGCCCCTTCGTGCCGTGTCGCTCGATCCCTATGGGGACTTTGAGTCGACAAGCGCATAGCGCAGGGGCCTGCCCCCGAATTCTGCGCACGACGCGGTTCGTGCCGTGCCTCTCGTTCCCAAAGGGGAGTCTTAGCAGGCGAGCGCACAGCTCGAGGGCTTGCCCCCGAACTCGGCGCGCGGCACGTTTCCGACGCCCCATCTGCACAGGCAAGATCGGACGCCGGCGGGCTGATGAACGGCTTTAGCAACGTAAACGGTCCGTCGCGATAGCCACCATTCGCAATGTCCACAACGATTCCGGTTTTAAGGAGAAAGTCCCTTCCGAGAATCACCGGAACACTGAGCCCGGGGAGATGAACGAAACGCGTGCGTCTCATTCGCTCTCCCCACCTGACAGTCAGCCTTGCGGCGCCCGCCGAATGGGCCACGCCTTTCGCAAGATTGAATGTCGTTCGGCAGTCCCGCAAGCGCACTGAGTGCTTCTGCAAGTGGGATAACACCTGTTCGCCGAACAACGAAGCGCTTGCGCCCGTGTCCAGCAGCGCAGGAAATTCGCGGCCGACAATGGTCACCGGAATAAAGGGCGCGTGCGCCCCAGCAACACAACCTGCTCGGTACGCCGAGGGGACAAGCAAGGTTTCGGTCACCCGTGCCTTCACGAGCGACCCGCGCTCCCGTTTCCCGACCTCGCAGGAGGCCTGGGCGCGGTGCAGTCCCTTGCTATATGCCCTCGTTGTTGGCAGCGAAAACAGCGCACTCCGCCGCGGTACCTTTCCCGAGGCGGAGCGGCCTCAGCTCCCTGCCGGGGTCGACTCGCTGCATGACCAAAGGGCCTGTTGTCACGAGCGTCCGCATCTGCGATGCGTTGGGTCGAAGAGCGTCCCTGCGCATGCATTTCGGGTAGTGGTGCAGCACAGGCTGCCCGCCTCCCGTACGTGTAGGGATCTAGAGCGCGCGCGCTCAGCTCCCATGCACACCCGCTTGTAGCCGCAAAGGCAGCTTGGCCGGGTTGTTGCCGTTGGGGGAGGGGCACAGGCCCTCCCCACGCGCAGCGTGGCTCAAGGGCCTCGCTGGCGGGCGGCGGTGGGCGATAGGCTCGCGCGGCGAGAATGTCGCCTTGAATGCGCTTTGCCTCGGCGGCCAATTCTTCTAAATCTCGGAAGCGGCCCCCGCGCAGGTACGCCGAAAAGGTCGGATGTGCCTGCCTGATCACCCGTTCGACGCGTTCCTCGTTCGAAGCTTTGGGCTCGGCGACTAAGAACAGGTCTTGCATCGCGCGTACGTACTCCTGAAGCGACTCGTCAGGAGCTTGTGTACGTAGCTCAAGCTCTCGCCGCATCCTACTCTGGTAGTCAGCGGGTAGGAATTCGCGCAGGAATGCCACGCGGAACTCCTCGAGGGTTGTTGCACGGTATCCGGAAAGCCGGTACCACCTAGCCGCCGTGTCAGTAAGTGCTACGGGAACGACGCGTTCCAGCACCTCCTGATCCTCCAAACGATTTGCCATCTGGTAGCGTACCAGGGAGTCACAATAATCCCTGGCACTGAGCAGGTCACCGTATCCGCTGTAAGTCGGGACTGCCAACCGTACAGCGGGGTGCGCGCATTTCGGTACAGCCGAAAGCGCCTTAACTGCCCCCGAGAGTGACTGAATCATTTCGGCGGCGTTTTGCAACAGCGTCTGTGCGCCTGCTCCAAAGGGAACCGTTGGCGCGTTAGCGGCGTGGCCGAGCAAGGGTGAACAGTCGTCCAGCTCGATTAGCGGCGCGGTTTCCACAGGGATACCGGCCGCGGCGCCGCCAGCCCCAGAGCAAAACAGGCTCCTAGCGGGGTGCGCCTGCTGTCGTTCACAGCCGCCACTTGAGGCAGCTATACGTGAATGGCTTAGGCCGCTTGCAGCCAGCGTTGACAAAACAGGTGCACGCTCGAAGGTTGCGCCACTGGGCACTACCGAATGCACTCCAAAGGGAGACGAGTGAGCGAAATTCGTGGCTGCAGCATTGTAATCCCCACAGGGGGCCGTGGCAGGCCACTGGTTTTGGCTGCTCATTTGAGGAGCAGCCACCAGGCAAACGTCGGAGAGGGCTAAGGCCCCGTTTCCGTGCTGCGCTCCGTAAACTCCACAGGGAGCCGATCGAGAGCGCTGCGACATCGCACTGCCCTGCATTCCGAAGGGAATCGTGGCAGACGAATGTGCTGGTGTGCACTGTTCGGGGAGGGCTCTGGCCCCGTTCCCAAACAACGCTACTGCTCCAATGGGAGCTGATACGTAGCGCCTCGTGTTGTCGTCCCCACAGGGGGCTGCGACAGGTGAGGGTGCATAAGTTCGCTGCCCAAGGGGAGCACTGGCCCCGTTATCGAGCAACGCGGCGTCTGCTCGCGGTAACAAAGGGCAAAAGTCACCTAACAAATGACAAAGGTCACTAGGCCTAGCAGACATAACGCGGCGAGTACAATATGCAAAGGCGTACTGACTCGGCTAAGCACAGACAAAAGCTTAATGAGCCTTTGAATCCGCGTTGGGCGCCAGTGTGGGGTCTTTGGGTCTCACAGGAGTACCGACCACCGCGGGTTCGAGCTTAGCGAGCCACAGGGCCGCGTCAGCCGTCAGCCTCTAGCGCCGCTGCGCGCGAGCTCAGGCCACGAAGGGCTACCGAGCGACGCACGCAAGAACACAGTATTGCCCTAAATTGACGGAAACCGTTTATTGTCTCCAACGGCACCCAACACTGCACGAACGCCCAGTCCCGGGACGGCGGGGAACCAAAGGGGTCCCGCACCAAGGGCGAAAATACAGTTAGGGGCGCCTGTAGCACGTCGCTGCGAGAGCACAGGCTCAAGCTGGGACGCGCCGCTAGGAAAAGTCCCGGCGGCTATGCTACTCGCTCTCGCGATAACCGATGGGTCAACTCGGGAGAGCTCGGGCAATCTCCTTCGGCTTGGGCCTCCGATGAGTGCGGCTCGGCGTGGTACGACCTCGCGCGAGCACTAGGCACCCGTTCTTCGGCTTAGCGTCGGGATAGGAACAACACGAGGTACGCGCTCCCCGCACGGGCAAAGGCACCGTGCGTGAGCTCAGTCCTAGTCACAAAGGTGTCGGCGGACGAGAGGAAGCATGTACGTACCGGGCGCTGTCCCAAGGAGCAAGAGGGTCGCTACCGTCACGGCAGTAGCCACCAGGGGCCGCTCCGGACGTCACTAGCTCCGCCCTCACCGCGAACCACCGCAAGTGGAGCGCCACCGCCAAAACTGGTTCGGAGCAAGGACGACGTGGCAAAAAGGATTGCAGACATGGGTGAAATGCGCCCGCGCAATGGCGCGTCGAATTCCCCAAATCCCCACATCAGTGTGGGGTCTTAGGGTCTCACAGGAGTACCGACCACCGCGGGTTCGAGCTTAGCGAGCCACAGGGCCGCGTCAGCCGTCAGCCTCTAGCGCCGCTGCGCGCGAGCTCAGGCCACGAGGGGCTACCGAGCGACGCACGCAAGAACACAGTATTGCCCTAAATTGACGGAAACCGTTTATTGTCTCCAACGGCACCCAACACTGCACGAACGCCCAGTCCCGGGACGGCGGGGAACCAAAGGGGTCCCGCACCAAGGGCGAAAATACAGTTAGGGGCGCCTGTAGCACGTCGCTGCGAGAGCACAGGCTCAAGCTGGGACGCGCCGCTAGGAAAAGTCCCGGCGGCTATGCTACTCGCTCTCGCGATAACCGATGGGTCAACTCGGGAGAGCTCGGGCAATCTCCTTCGGCTTGGGCCTCCGATGAGTGCGGCTCGGCGTGGTACGACCTCGCGCGAGCACTAGGCACCCGTTCTTCGGCTTAGCGTCGGGATAGGAACAACACGAGGTACGCGCTCCCCGCACGGGCAAAGGCACCGTGCGTGAGCTCAGTCCTAGTCACAAAGGTGTCGGCGGACGAGAGGAAGCATGTACGTACCGGGCGCTGTCCCAAGGAGCAAGAGGGTCGCTACCGTCACGGCAGTAGCCACCAGGGGCCGCTCCGGACGTCACTAGCTCCGCCCTCACCGCGAACCACCGCAAGTGGAGCGCCACCGCCAAAACTGGTTCGGAGCAAGGACGACGTGGCAAAAAGGATTGCAGACATGGGTGAAATGCGCCCGCGCAATGGCGCGTCGAATTCCCCAAATCCCCACAACTTCTGACTTGGCTGCATGCCTTACCTTAGTACAGCTCAAGACGAACAAAGTTATGGTATTTTGGCACAACATACTGTCGTTGAAAACTTAAGTGTTTAGAAATTTCAACCACAGAACTGCAACGTACTTGTCCCCTCGTTCCTTTATCCGCACTCCAAAACGTAGTTCCCGAGGGACGCCGACGTCGAAGAAGTTCGTCTACTCTGTGACGTCATAGAAATGAGGAAATATAATTGGCGTTCGCATTCACACAATGCCTCTCGGAGAACGGCGTATTTGTTCCAGCACTCTTCGATCGTATCTTACAGCTGATAGCAGAAGCAACAGACTTGCCACCGCATTGTTAGTTGGCCGCTGAATATGGACAGCATGTTGAGGCACCCCTTACCTCCCTCTATGACTCCTCCCTAAAAAAATATGCAGGAAACTTCGATGGTGATTGTCCACGTAAGCGAACAGCCCCTCAACTCGGCCATGCGAGTGCTTACGCACGACAGTCTAAACAGCCGTCCACTTTTTCCTTGCGCCTCTCTTCGCAACTCGGTAGCCCGAGGGCACGCTCCCTTTCCCTTGGCGCGATTCCTCGCCTTCCCTTCCCCGATATCAACCTCCGTCGCTCCACCGAACTACCACGAAAACGGTTGAGAGAGCGAAAGGAAACTATTCACTTTATGAAAGAAATGAGCGACGATTAAGCGGTAAATTCTAAAGAACGGCGCCGCATTACAACGCACCTCCAGGGTCTCGGATCCATAACATCGCAAAGTGTTTGTTCAAAATTTCTCTCAACACACGTCTTAACTATTCGAAGAGCGAAGTGCCACTGACAGTGGTCAGGAGCCGACCACCTTCGGTTGCACTACGGACGGACATCGGCCGTAACGTTGAAATCATTTTTTGTTGTTGTCTAAGTGCGCCTACAAAATTCTTTCCAACTTATTCAACAACGGATCCCCAGAAGTAGATGCTTCACGCCCCCCACTCCCCCCATATAGAGCGTACCGCAGCTAAATTAGGCAAGAGTTAAAAAATATGCAAATGCGACGTAGCTGGAGAGAACAAAGATAATGTTGTTGGCCGTCGCTTGGAGATACTCAATTTTTTTATTCCGCCTAATTACATAATTAGTCGAAATTAACTTCTCAACTAATAAATTAGAGGACAAGCGTCAATAAAAAAGTTGTAGAGCGACATGAAAAACTCCCGATATAGCTTTAAGTTGCTGAATACGTGCTACATAAAAGTGTTTTTCCGAGCGTGAAATAAGCCCGCGAACTCACGCAAAGTGCCTCGAGCGGCCAGTCGCGCGGCAATATTGCGTGCATTTGCGGACTTTTTCCACGCTCGGTAAAACCCTTTTATGTAGCATGTATTGAGGAACTGAAAGCTGTATCGGGAGTTTTTCGTGTCGCTCTACAATTTTCTCATTGACACTTTTAATCTAATTATAATATCTGAGAAGTTGAATAATTAATTAAGACTAATTACATAATTAGGCGGACTTAAAATATACTTTAAACATCTCCAAGCGACGGCAGATATTACCTTTGTTCTGTCGAGCTATAGGGCTTTTGCATATATTTAAACTCTGGCTAAGTTAGCTAGGACACCCAGTATATGTATATATGTGCACCTCTACCACGTGACTGGCTTGCCACATTTCACACACAGAGTTTATCCTACTTTGAGACTCTTAATGCTAGAACATTAAAAGAACAAAAAGAAGGGACTAGGCGCAATAAGAAAGTGGCACACAACCAGTTGGCCACCATGTCAGTTGGCTACCTTGTAACAAGTGCATTCCGCCGTGGCCTGATTCTGCAGCGGAGTCTACGACGGTGGGCTCCTCTACCGCTCTGACGTCGCGCTACACCGGAACGACGGGCGCAAGCTCAACGGCGGCTACAAGCTCGACCAGTAGGCATCAGGGTCCTCCTAGACGGGACCACTCACGTGAGTATACCACGTTTTTGTGGAGCCAAACAGATTCGTGCTTATGTACTTGTGACAACCCGTGTACATACACGTTGCCACATTGCCTTTAAACTAAGATTACAGCACTCGGTTTCACACATCGCGTGCAACGCTGTGAAAGTGAGGGAGACCTTTTTGGCAGTGGCTGCGTTCGCACTAAGAAATAGTTCGGCGTTTCTGCCGTCAAATATGAAAAAATGTTCGCTATTTAGATTTAGTTATAAATAAAAAAAGTTCAGCCTGAATAAGCAACAATCCCTGTTAGAAGTTGTTCCAGATCATTTTGTTTTTTCTTGTTATCCTTTACGGGTCTTTAGTTTGCCGGCTGTTGCGCCAGGCTTGCGAGCATTATCGTGCCGCTTGCGAGAGATGGAGACATAAACCTCAATGAAGAGCGCGCTGTGAGACATTTTGATGGCCGAACTTTCTCCGTCGTTTCCACAGCGTCGCACTTTAAGAACGAAACGGGAGTACAGCAAGCGATGTCGTAACATGCATTCTCACTCCGGATGTGGAGTCATGTGCGTGCGAAACTGCATGAAAGTAATTAAACCACATTCTTACCGTCAGATTTCGAGATATTTGACGCTTATTCGACACAGGTGGCCGTTGTACCGTTACAGACGGCGAAGAGCAATCATGAATCGTGTTTCAGATAACGCGAACTGAGTTCGAAATCAAGCATGCAGCTTCAACATGACCACCCGCCACACGATGTCGCCTCTTCATCTCGGTTCACGCAAAACAAAAGTAGTCTTTGCCACATCAGACATTGAGGGGATGGTTACTTGGTCAACGTATCATATGGAGGTCGCGCTTATAGCATATAAGAATGACACCTAAACTAAATATTGACATTTCCGCGTTCGTAGTACACCAGTCCGTTATATGCGCCGCCTTCAAGACCCAGTAAGTCAATGAACTATTTGTGGCTTTCAGGAAGATGTGTGCATGCAATAAAGAAAGGTATTCACGATGGAAAATTTGCTCAGTCACACAGAACGTATTCATAACGACATATGATATATAATAACAAAATAAGACAAGTCCACTGGTCAAAATCTTAGCTCCTGCTTTCACCTAGTTCTCGTTTTGCTCGTCGTCTTGAATATCCGTCTCCCGCCTTCCCCGCGTTTTCCCCAGAACGTATTCATAGCGTACTTGCCAGCAGTTGCTGGCCGGCATCGATTTTTCGCCTATACTTCACGAGGCGCACCCGATTTCATGGCAATTAATGTGGTTTGGCCAGCATGCATGCAGTGTGCAGTGCAGAGCAGGTGTGCTCGCTTTGCGGGACACGGTAGTTATTATACGTTGCATGGCGTGGCCATTTCAAGCTGCTTCCTTTGTGTCTCTGTCTTGTTCGAACCCTGCAACCCTTTTGCAGACGGTCAAGGCACAGCCGTGTCACTTGGAACAGCTGGCAGTCTTAAATTATTGCCGGAAACATTGAATGAATGTTAGTGTTTGAGGTCACAAAGCAACACCGGGGCTTCAAAGCACCAAGGGGCAGTGCAAATACACTATTCATTTCCACCCCCAAAGGTTTATCAAAGCGAGTATACGTCTAAGTAAACAAGTGTTATTGTATTTTGATGCCAATGGAATGACAGCTGACACGGACGGGAATCACACTCTGTATACACCTCGCACGTCAAAACAAAGCGTAAACCGTTGCCGATGAGCAACCACGGCGGCAAGCTGGCGATAGAACACAGCGAGCATTTGTGTGTTTATTTGAATATTTAAGTTTGACTGCGCTCCGCTGGTATACTCAAAGCCACAGCATAAAACGCCAAGTTTTATGCTCACCGAAAGCGAGTAAGGAAGCTATCCTAATCACTTTATATGTCATTTCCGCCATTACTCCTCCGCGATTGATCGATAATTTCGGGCCACGCCCTCAACGCTTGTCATCCACACGACGTCATAAAACCGTGAGAACTCCCTCTCTCAAAATGACGAGCATGCACTGATTATGCATCACAATTCCGTACAATGTAAAGAAAAATATTCTGATAATGTTATTTCTCAGCTTTGTCGATGTTATACCACCGCTATTGGACGACGAAAATTCTCTGGTCGTCCCCACTTCGCCTGTCTCTCACGCGACGTGACAAAACCGTGAGAACTCACCACGTCAAAGAGGTGTGTGTGCACTGCAGATGCAATAATATTCCGAACAAAAGTGAAAATTTTCCGTAATACTCGGAGGCTACGCGCTCTTTTTTTTTTCCCGTGGCAGTATAACGTTGACCCGCCATGGTTGCTTGTGGCTATGCTGTTGGGCTGCTAAGCACGAGGTCGCGAGATCGAATATTCGGTGCGAGATCGAATCGACATCGAAAGATTTCGGCGCACGTTAAAGAACCGCAAGTGGTCCAAATTGTTCTGGAGTCGCCCACTACGGCGTGCCTCATAATCAGGTCGTGGATTTTGTCCGTAAAGCCCCATAATTTAATCAATATAACCTTGCCTAGCCCTTTCGCCAAGCATACGACATCGTTCTGCTAACTCGTGTTTGCTGAGGATCTGTTTTAGCGTATATGTTGTTCTCCCTATTGCACGCCTACTTTCGACCTAAGCAAGCGACGCGGACCCATCGTAGACGGCGGCAGCACTCCGGTTTTCATCCGGTTATCACCTTGAGTGCGCTAGCTCGGTGCACCGAGACCCTCTCCTTTCTGCGCGCTCCTCTCTTGCCTGCCAGCTAGATAAGAAAAACCTGTGAAGCTTGGTTATGCTACTCACTTTAAAAGCAAACATAATTGACTTAACGACATAAACTATACTGACATAACTTAACTGACATAAACGAGGCGATTAAATGTGCTCTTTGAACAAGGTTATTGGCCACTGCCAGATGCTTGCGTCGGCCGTTACTTACATTTGACGTCAGGAGTTATAGTAAGCACTTATATGATGTTATGGGGCTCCTGATGTGAAACTTATTTCCGCACAGCCATCCACGGAGACCACGCCTCAGCACAGAGGCATAAGCATAAGAATCGTAGGAAGCATGGCAGAGAAGGACATCATGGGAAGTGGTAGATGTTGCTGTCGCGACTTCTAATTCAAGATGGACTAAGTAACTGCGCAAATTCGTATACGTGAAATACTACAAAAACTAATGAAAGCACAAACCTTACATAACTATTAAGGCGAGATATATTGCAATGACTAGGATAAGGAGAGAAAACGAAAAACGGCATGCATTCAAGTGTCCACCATACTTTTTCGCCAGGTCTACCTGGCGCGTGGTAGGCAAGAAAGCGAGAGTAAATTTTATTATTATGAGTCTCCATAGTTGAAATCTCTTGGTTTGATGTTTTATTGCTTATCGCATCTCGGCCAGCACCCGAAGGACTTGCTAAGGGATCGTGCGAATGAATATTAAGAATTTCGGATCGGAGAGTGAGCGAGTCATTCAGTGAGGTGGTAGATATAATGCAGTTTTCGTTGTTTAAACTGTGCTAGCACGTCACTTTTGGTCTGCGGTGAATTCCCATGAGGGTGTGTGTTTGTGAAAGACGGTCAGTCGCCACTGAGAGTGTAGATAGAGGTCATACTAAGGCATTTAACATGTCTGCTGTCTCATGTGCCATAAGCCACTGGAATGGCCTTCCTGAGGACGTCAGAAAGACCAGATACTAATGGATTTGAAGACAGAATAACCCCCATACTTGCCTAAGATCTTTGTTTTTATGTGCTGTTACTAAAACAAAATGTTTTCTAATGTTGTATTACATGTATGAAACTGTGCTCTTGTTTAGTCCTGAGCCAAGTTGTGTTTCGTTTTTATATAGCCACATTTCTAAAACAAAAAATTTGTATAACTGCTTTCCTTGATTTTAAGAGTATAATGTGGGGTGTTTGTCGCAAAGAATTGTATAACGCTCTTCTTCAGTCGATGTAGTTGCTCTTATACTTTTGCGATTTCCATGTATATTGTCCCACTCACACAATAATCCCATGTAAAGGAGCCTGTGAGATATTTGAATAAATAAATAAGTATCTGGAAGCCTGGTCAAAGCGACAGACCATTCACCATATTTAGCACATGGAAATCAATCGAACGGTGAAGAAGTCACCCTATAGTGACATTAGTTGTCAGGGAAGAACTGAGAGGTCGATTTTGATAAGAGCGCTCGAGCCATGATACTTATAGGTAGGTGAAGGATACGCGAGTAATAGGCAGTGAGAGACGATGACGAAAAGTAATGGAGCAACTCGTCTGAGCGCCTACCACGCTCTAGCATAACGTTTTGAGTTTGTGTCACCTTCACGAAAGAGACGACGCTTATCGTTAGGAGTGGACCGAGAGGCCCAGGGACCACAGAGCGAGCATGATAAATCGATTAGGACGTTATTGCAGCCACACCATGTATTCACGGCTAATTTATCGCCTTTACACAAAATTGTGAAGGATTTACTGGTTCAAGTGCACGCTAAGTACATCGCTAGCGCTTCATGCGTTTTCATTTTCGGGATGCGTATTTATGGCATGAACCGATGGTATACTCGTTGTAGCGCCTAACTCCATCTGTTTTCATGTGCCGCCCATTCCTCATTTGGTTGCAGGTGACTTGTAAGTATTCCACATCTTTATAGGTAAGAATAATAAATATTTTGGTCGCCAGAACATTCAATACGTTCGGGCTTTCCAGTGCCCCCGCCCACAAATAAATATACGCAAAGCGATGAGCTCGACGATCAAGCGCATAAATCAAGACATAATTCAGTCTAATTCAAGTACAAGTAACGGTTTGTTAAGGGCTTATAACGTAACGGAAAAATAAGTGAACAATTTAAGCAAGTCTGGTATGCTTATTTATCTCGAGGCTATTCGATTGGGGCGCCCATTCAGCCAGTGAAGACAGAACGGCTGTGAATGCCTATTTTACAAGGAACTACACCAATATGTCATGCTGAGGTGCACGCATGAATAATTTATCGACAGAGGGCAGAAATCAGAACTTACAATTCTTGGTGAACTTGGTCGGGAAGACTTACTGTGCTAGAAAGTGCCTAGATTTCTTTTAAAGGGTCCCAGAAGCGGTTTGGACAAATCATGCCGACGCGTTCGGAACAGCCGCAGTAAAACATTTGTGCTACAATTCATGTGAAGCTTTCATATTGAGAGAGCTACGCTAAATGTTGCCCTCCTTCCTAGCCATGCTTCTTCTCAACCCGTTCACCGAATACCGTTCACCGAATAATCAAGGCTAAGCTCCGCCTTCACTGGTTCTACGTCATGTCACGTTGTGTCGTCTATTTCCGGTTGTCTACGAGCCAGCGCACGGTGACTCACCAGCCTCTCCACTAATCGCTTGGCCTTCGTTCCCCTGCGTCTGCTATCCAAGAAGCGCGTGTTGCGAGCATTTTGTAATAGCGCTGACGGGGTCCGGTATTCCGTTAACCGCAGGCGAGCGTTTGAAGTTTTGAAGGATGGGCGGTGGCGTAAACTAAAACCCCTCCATACTCCTACCGCTGTCATGAAGGGGTTTTAGCGTAAACGTGAGCGTCCTGCATGGTGCTGTTACCTGGAGACGAAGAGCGTAACCACCCAAACAACAGAGCGGCTATTGCTGCAGCAAAGTGCAAAACATTTTAAAGATTATCAAGGACAGCAGTAAAGTAGAATACACTTCACTTGGTTTGGTCCATATTAGTTCTCTGTGTGTCTGACTTGGGGTCTGTGCCACCAGATGGCTGCACCATGCAGGCCGCTCACGTTTGCGCCTCCGCTCGTCTCGCAAAACGTCCGGTCCGCTTGCGCTTACCCGAATAAACGTGCACGCTAAAACCCTCTATTGTGGTACTGAGCCTCCGGCCTGAAGTGACGACCGCAAACGCGTAGATGCTATAGCGTCGATCGGATACCGGCAGCGAGAAGCGCTGCGGCGGCTACGCTCGCACGTTGCCTTGCAGCGGGACACGATGTCGCAGCTTGACGTGTTGCCGATAGCTAGATTTGCAGCCCACAACGTAACAGGGGCGATCCATGGTGCTCGGGAAAAGGAAGCTCGAGAACAACAGTGATTGCGTAGGTAGCGACAACACGGAGAACACTGTAATACAAGGAGACGACACTTGCGGTGTATCGGAAATGCTTGAGTGTAGTGATAAGTTGTCGTTGTGTATTCTCCCTCTTTTTTCTTCTTTCTTTATAGAAATAAGTTAACCAACATTACAAATGTTAGTAAGAACGTTTGTTCCCCGTGAACGTGTTGGGAAAGTAATCGATGTCGTGCGTGACCTGAATAGCCAATCGGATAGCTTGCCCTACTGACGTCAATATTTAAAATATTATAATAAATTACGCGCTTTACGCGCAGCGCTTAAACGCGTTACTTATTGATCGGAAGGATATACTCTAGCGACTTAGTATCGTCATAATCGCTCCAGGGTCCCTTAAAGAAGCGCTGACGGGACCTAATTAGCAGCAACGCCGCGGTTGGGATAGGAAAAAACATCTTTATTGAGAAACATGTGGCGTGTATTCGCTGGGTGCTGCTTTTATGATGTTATTATAATAGCCGCTAGCGCCATACACGATTACGCTATAAGCAATTCATGCTCCCTTTCGCGCGCAATAGTCGATGCAATTAAAGCTGCAATAGTTGCATCGGAAATTTAAAGAGTGGAGCCTATCGGCAACGAATGTGAAATCATGTGATTCTTATCAACCTTTACCACGGAAATGTAAAGAACTCGGCATGACTAGCTAGACACTAGTTTTGGAAAGCGCGCTAGTAGTTCGTTATGTTCAGGTGTTCAATATGTAGGCCTATATTGGAATGCTTACAAGAAAATATGGCGCAATGTCAGGTGTAGTCAATCGCGATAGACAAAGTCGTAAATTGCGTGAGAAATGCAAACGACTCTTTTGCGATGCATGTGAGTGATGCATTATCATAATTGCACTATCAGCGCAACTTGTACAGCTCCTCGGTGCAAAACGTAGTACACTGAAGAAAACCTCTCGTATAAGGTAGTTTGAACAGGCCATTGAGTTTCCACAGTTACGATTTTACTCGTGCGAAGAAGGACCTTGAAACCAAAGCGCGTGCACGGACCAAGAAGGAGGGAATAAAGTAAAAATTTTCTTTCCTCTATACACGGACATGGATAGTATACAGTCTGATGCGTGTCCACTTTAAAGGGGCACACAAGATAAATGAACTGCTTTTGAGATAAACTTGCTAGAGTAGCCTTTTGTAAGATGACTTATGAACATGCAGAAATATAATTGACTCCTTTGGCGCAGGAAGCTCGCTTTTTCTTGGATAAGGTGAAAGCCAAAGCTCCAGGGTACGCGCACCGTTGACGTTAGCCTAGCGTTACTGATATCGCTGAATTCTCGCCTGGTAGGTCCACTTCCTGGCGACAAAATTAAAGAAAAAGATATCTGGCATATCGAGTGTTCACGTGCTTTAGGACACATTAGTATCCTGTGGGATTCATAATCAGATCGAGGTTCTGGCACGTAAAACCCAATAATTTAACGATGTTCTCCTTCATGATTTCTCGATATACAGCCAATATATGCATTCCACGACTAGGTTCTGTAGACCACCGCTGGCGTGAAGCATTATGGTAATAGCAGTCCTTAGCGGGCTGAGGGTCGACTGGGGTAAGAAGCATATGCTGTGTCATACCAGGACAAAGGCACTATTCCCGTCATCGTTACTTGAAACCCCAGTACAAGGGGAAATCACCGAGAACTGTAGTGCTACGGCGACGGCAGCGCCCGCGCGTTGGACTTGGGCAAATCTGTTTATTGAAGCGAAAGGCTTTACTACGCTAGTCAACACCGTGCTTCGTTCGAGCCGGCGTACGTCGGAATTGGCTCCGTAATGGCGCGTTCACACTGAGGCATTCGGCGTATGGAGCGGCGCCCAATTCGGAGAAACCCAGTTCGGCGGCGGCGAGATCCGCCGGAACAGCCCATTCCGCTCCGATCGCTGCTGGACCGATTTTTGCGGCAGCTGCCGCCGGATTGCCTCGCCGCGAACCAATCGGAGCGCGTCTCAGCAATTCCAAAGATGGCGGCCAAGCCCAACGCTCTCGTCATATCGCAGTCTTCGAACGCGTCGCGACATCGGAAATGCTCATCGAATTGGTGCGTAACCGCCCCATTCTTTTCGACAAGTACCACGCGAAGCACAAGGTATAAGCGACCTGACAAGGTGGCGTGACCAAGCTACGCGCGCCCTTGCAAAGCAGGACGAACCCAGCAACGCCGGTGGCGGCGTCTCTTCGGCGAATGCTTCTGCGCGTCACGCATCGCCAGAAAGGTGCTTGCCAACAGGCCTAGCAGTACTGCCTCTTCTTGCTCAGGGTTCATCATTGCCTTTTCAAGCAATGGTGGAGACGCGCAAAATTAACACACGAACTCGACGCGAACGGAGACAACTGCGCAATTTCGAGCTGCGCGAACATCCAGGATATACCGCGCTTGGTTGGAGGTTAGCACTTTATGGGGCAGATGGCGCTGTATCTCGCTCCGGCAGCGCGGTGCGCAAGCAATGCGAACGAGACTATTTTCGACAGCTGGAGAATTCCATTCTCTGTAGACGCCGGATTCCTCAGTGTGAACTGGCCATAAACGTGTTCGGAGTCGGCGCAGGTGGCCACTGCCGCGCGCTATGCGTCATAGTTTGACGTTCGCCGGAAGCGCGTGTTTATCGCGGAGGCCGACTATATAACCACTTGCCAGAGAATAGGCGTGCGCATTCAATATGGAAGGAGAAGAGAGTATTACTACCGATACAGAGAGCTGTGTTTATGGTTGTACAGAAATCGCAAGACAATGTGCCCAACAATGATGAATAAAGAAGTTTAATAATCCTGCATAACTTATGGTATATATCATTGATAAGCAATTTGCACAACTACACAAGGCACACGTACAGCATAACCATAAGCTAACCAAATCATATCTATAAGTAAAACTGTAAGCATAACGATAGGCTAAATCATAAAGCACAACCATAAGCTAAACCGTAAGCGGATCCATAACTTATCCATAAGCATATCCATAAGTTAAACCGTAAGCATATCCATAGGCTAAATCGTGAAGCATAACCATAAGCTAAACCGCAAGCATGACCATAGGCTATATCATAAAGCGTAACTATAAGCTAAACCATAAGCATCACCGAACCTTTTCGCTTCGAGATATCCAGGCTTACCCTTAGCTAGGCCCCAGCCAAACTGTTATTAATCAAGCGCCATTAACATTAGCGGCGCCATATGAGAACGTCTAGGGAGTGCCTGGAGGGAGTGTATTTAAAACCAAGCCACCCCTTCACACGTTGTCCCATCAACTCGGCCTCCAGATGCTAAGAAGCGAAAGGGAGACACCGTATCCCATCCGTACATTTTAATAACGACGAGTGTTTCTTTCTTGAGCTATCTATCTCTCTCTCTCTCTAACAAGCATTGCAACCTTCCTTTCGTTTCACTTTCTATGTGAGGTAATGATTCCCTCACGGCTCACAGTAAGGCCCCGATTCACGCAGCCGTCAAACGCCCCGACCCATCAGTGTCACGTCACCGTCATGAGATTTTTTCCTCTCAAAATGCTGTACCTTCGATCGCGTCGGCCAGCATAAACCAGCGTGACATTATTGACAAGAAAATGGCGAGGAGACGCTCTCTCGTGATGAACAGCCGTGCCTTGTGACGGGACGGGGCGTTTGACAGCTTTATTATTCAGGGCCTGTAGGGCTGACTTCTTTATTATTACTGGAGCTGTGTTTCGGTATGGTTCATTTATTTTCCATTATTTTCCGTTCTATAGTCATGCACCAATTTTCCTATTAATAGAAGGTAACGCAGTGTCACTGAAAAGGAGAGAATAGAAAATATGATAAACCGCCACAAATTCACATCGGAAGCTATGTACTTAACTGTTCTCCTCTGTACGTCTTTAAATTCAGCTACGGTATACACGTTCAATGACACAAACTGACTAAACAGTCACTTGGTGATTTCCGCAGCCCAACAACAAGATATCGTCATGGTCATCGATATTCCTGGTAAGCACTGCTCTGCCTTTAGTTCGTCGTAGTTCGCATCAGCAGATGCATAATTCTGAAATTCATGAGCCGCACTGACCTTCGTCTTCAAGAGGGGAGAACCTCGGGCCAGTTGATCCGACATGTTTAAAGAGGAAAAGAACCGCGACTTCAGAGGAAAGAGTGGGCAGGGCGAGCGGTAACTAGGAACTGAGGTTTTTAGCATAAAACAAATAGCAGCAAAATGTCGCATCTGCGCGAAGCATCCTGTAATTGTGCAATCGTGTATGTTTATTTTTTACTTACAACTCCTGAAGGAACACTTCTAGAGTACGAAGTATAATGTCACTGCAAACAGTAAGAACAGCGCTGTTGCGGAAAGTTTGTCAGCAGATTGGTGATTATAAAATGATTGCATTAAAATAGTATAATCAATTTTCTGTCACATAGCATTAGGAAGCGTGAAAATTAGCTTTAATAATATTGGAAATGGCAGGTTTAGCAAAGGGTCTAGGTACCCTGTTGCAGTGATTGACAGCGTGCGGGAAGAAATTGCACTGATAATCCGCTAGGATTCTTGCGTATGGCTATACTTGCAACGTCTTATAGCACAGGATGCCTTCGCGAACGCGAGATATGTATCACGAGTAAGATGATAAGATGAGTGATCATTGCAGTGTGGCGCGTCATTAATTAGACGTGTCTTGCGGTGAGATAACGCAGGGCGTTTTGAAACGTCAGTGGTGCAAACGCAGAACAAAATCGACGTTGGTGATTAAAAGACGAGGTCATATCAGCGCCAAAGATCATGTGAGTGGGCCTTCTTTGACCTGATTAAATTTTTTGAACGCAGGTCTCATACTGTTTACAGGGATTCGATGCGTTTCTAGAATGACGCTAATAAGAGTTTTAGACCATTTCAATTTGGACTACATTGGAATGTTGACTAGTGCACTTATAATCCGCTTTCTAAGTGCCTCTTCTGTTAAGTACACAGTATGGTGAGATTACGACATACATGCGACGATAACTCGAAGGTGCGAAACTAAAATACATTATGGCGAGCTGTTAGAGGAATAGATTACTTCTGAAGAAGAGTGGCTTGTAGCATCGACACTACAATTCCCTAGGATTTAGTCCGCACCAACTAGGTATCACACTACGTGCGACACACAAAAATCAACTTGTCATATCTTGCTGTAATGTAATGTGATATAATGTGATGCAGTGTAGTGTAATAGGCTAACTGTTGACGTAACCAAGTGAGTAAGTAAGAGACAAAATTAGCAACATAAACGTTAAAGGACATATATTTGATGAAAGCGTCATGTTGCATCAGCAACGGAAGGAAACCACCTATTCTCCTTAGCAGACCGGGGTAATTAAGTTGACTTGCATGGGTACACTATTATCAATCAGCAAATACTATTATTAGTAGGCCAATGTAAGTGTCAGAATACATATGAAAGCTTCGTGCAGCATCTGTAATTGAAGAAAAAGAAACTCTTCGGTGTACCAGACTGGCGTTATTTAGAATAGCTTACATAATCCATTGGAACCTGAACCTGGCAACGTTTAACGCTTGAAAATTATCTAGTGAGGCGAGTCTAGCACTACTATTGGAGTAATTCGCGGGAAATAAATGGGATAACTAGGGCTCAGTGAGGTGAGGACGACAAATGAAGCATATACATTGCTAAAAAGCGGGCACGTCCTGTGCTACCGGGGCTTAGTGGAGAGACGAGAACTAGGAGTCGGATTCCTGATTAATAAGGATATAAATGGTAACATACAGGAATTGTATAGCATTAACGAGAGGGTGGCAGGAATAAGGTACAAATTGAAGGTCACACAAGTCTACGCGCCTACATATTGTCATGATGACCAGGAAGTCTAAAGCTTCTATGAAGACGTGAAATCAGAGATGGGTAAAGTCAAAACAAAATACGCTACACTGATTGGCGACTTCAATCCCAGGGTAGGCAAGAAGGCGGCTGGCGACAAGCCAGTGGGGGAATGCTGCTTAGGTTATAGGAATAGCAGAGGAGAGTTATCAGTAGAGTCTGTAGAACGGAATAATTTGCGAATAAAGAATACCTTCTTCCGCAAGTGGGATAACCGAAAGTGGACGTGGAGGAGCCAGAATGGCGAGACTAGAAATGAAATAGACTTTACAATCTGCGCTAACCCTGGCATCATACAAGATGTAGACGTGCTCGGCAACGTGCGATGCAGTGACCATAGGATGGTAAGATCACGAAATAGGCTAGACTTGAGGAGGGAACGGAAGAAACTGGTACATAAGAAGCCGATCAATGAGTTAGCGGTAAGAGGGAAAATAGAGGAATTCCGGAGCAAGCAACAGAACAGGTAATCGGCTTTAACTCAGGAGGAGGACCTTGGTGTTGAAGCAACGAACGACAACCTTATCCACATCATTGAGGAGTGTGCAATAGAAGTCGGGGGTAACTTTCTTAGACAGGATATCGGTAAGCCTTCGCAAGAGACGAAACATCTGATTAAAAAACACCAATGTATGAAAGCCTCTAACGCTACAGCTAGAATAAAATTGGCAGAACTTTTCAAGTTAATTAACAAGCGTAATGTAGCTGACATAAAGAAGTATAATAAATATTGAATTGAGCATGCTCTCAGGAACGGAGGAAGCCTAAAAGCAGTGAAGAAACTAGGAATAGGCAAGAATTATATATGCGTTAAGAGACAAATCGGGCAATGTCATTACTAATATGGATAAGATAGTTCAAATGGCTGAGGAGTTCTATAGAGATTTACACAGTACCAGTGGCACCCACGACGATAAAGGAAGAGGGAATAGTCTAGAGGAATTTGACATCCCACACGTAACGCCACAAGAAGTCAAGAAAGCCTTGGGAGCTATGGAAAGGGGGAAGGTAGCTGGAGAGGATAAGGTTACAGCAGATTTGTTGAAGGATGGTGGGCAGATTGTTCTACAAAAACTGGCCATCCTGTATACACAATGCCTCATGACCTCGAGCGTACCGGAATCTTGGAAGAACGTCAACATAATCTTAGTCGATAAGAAAGGGGATGCCAAAGACTTGAAAAATTATAGACCGATCAGCTTACTGTCCGTTACCTACAAAGCTTTTACTGCAGTAATCGCCAGTAGAATCAGGAACACCTTGAACTTCTGTCAACAAAAGGACCAGGTAGAATTCTGTAAAGGCTAGTCAACAGTAGACCATATTCACACTATCAATCAGGTGATAGAGAAATGTGCGGAATATAACCAACCCTTATATATAGCTTTCATTGATTACGAGAAGGCGTTTGATTCAATCGAAACTTCAGCAGTCATGCAGGCATTAGGGAATCAGGGTGTAGACGAGCCGTATGTAAAAATACTGAAATATATTTATAGCAGCTCCACAGCCACCGTTGTCCACCATAAAGAAAGCAACAAAATGCAAACAAAGAAGGGCGTCAGGCATGGAGATACGATCTCTCTAATGCTATTCACAGCGTGTTTACCGGAGGTATTCAGAGACCTGGATTGGGAAGAATTGGGGATAAGAATTAATGAAGAATATTTTAGTAAGTTGCGATTTGCTGATGATATTGCCTTGCTTAGTAATCAGGGGACCAATTGCAATGCATGCTCATTGACCTGGACAGACAAAGCAGAAGGGTGGGTCTGAAAATTAATCTGCAGGAAACTAAAATAATGTTTAACAGTCTCAGAAGAGAACAGCAGCTTAGGATAAGTAGCGAGGCACTGGAAATGGTAAGGGTTATTCCCTTACCACTTCCTTCTACTTAGGGCAGGTAGTGACCGTGGATCCGGATCATGAAACTGCAATAATCAGAAGAATAAGAATGGGCTGTGGTGCGTTTGGCATGCATCTCAGATCATGAGCAGCCGGTTGCCATTTTCCCTCAAGAGAAAAGTGTACAACAGCTGTGTCTTACCATTAATCACCTACGGGGCCGAAACCTGGAGGCTTGCGAAAATGTTTCTACTTGAATTGAGGACGACGCAACGAGCTATGGAAAGAATAATGATGGGTGTAACGTTAAGGGACAAGAAGAGAGCAGACTGGGTAAAGGGAACAAAGGCGAATTAGTGACATCTTAGTTGAAATCAAGAAAAGGAAATGGGTATGGGCAGGGCATTTAATGAGGAGTGAAGATAACCGGTGGTCATTAAGGGTTATGGACTGGATTCCAAGGGAAGGGAGGCGTAGCAGGGGGCGGCAGGAAGTTAGGTGGAGGGATGAGGTTAAGAAGTTTGCAGGGACAACATGGCCACAATTAGCACATGACCGGGGTAGTTGGAGAAGTATGGGAGAGGCCTTTGCCCTGCAGTGGGCGTAGCCAGGCTGACGATGACATAAGCATGCTATGCGTTGTAGTCTTCTAGACACGTGAGTACGGCGTTTAGATGTTTAGAAGTATTGACTTCCACAAAGAGCGGCATCAGTCGCTGCTGGTGAATTGCCAAACTTCAGCCTTTCTTCTGTGCAACTAACTTTCATCGGTACCACATTGGCGCTTCATCTAACTGCACTTTTATATGCATTAACCTGCTAGAGAGAACCTCGTCATGTCGAGCGTCTCGCGTTGGAACGTGGCTCTTATACCGACGGGTCCTGGAGAACGCATCTTGAAACAATGGTTGTTAACAACCTTGCGTGAAGTTGAAAATGTGAAACGCCGCTATTAGCGTCAGGAATGCGTTAGTAAAATGTGTATGTTATTATGAATGTTTCTATTTTGTCGGAGGCGGTGTGCTTTTGGCTCCGGGGATGCTGTGTACTTTATCCAGTAGGTGTGCCACAACGAACAATACGTTTTGAAATAGAGAAATCGAGAATATGACAGAATGGCTGCCTAGTAGGTACAAAACATTATGAGCGACGCGTGCATATGGTCGTGAAAGATAAAAAAATATCAATAATCGAACGCATGAGAACTACGACTGACACTGTTAACAGAAACAGTGGTAATTTATCACCAGTAAACGCCAGGCGTCTCGGGGACATTATACGAAGTACTTAAGCCACTGTTTCATTGCTTTTTAATTTTCCTCTGAACGACTCTCCTAGGTGGTAGCTGAAACGTTAGAATTACAAAATCTTCAGCGATCGGTGCTTGTCTTCACTTTTGATCCCTCTATCGAGAGTAACCGAGGAATTCAAAGGCGTTTACGCTTCAGTTCAGTTTGACACTGGGCCCAGTCAGAATGTTTCACGTGTAGTTACCAATGGCAGTGCAATGACGTACTAAGCCGTGGAAACTCGGCAGCGAACATAGCATGCAGAGCGAAGAGAACGCCCTTTCCTGACCGACGAGATGTTTGCGTATTGTTGCGAACGCAATTGTAAACGTAACAAATGTTACAACCGCAGGGAAGTCCAAGCATTGGTTGGGCTCCTGTTTGTCTCCCTGACTGTTCTACTGGCCACTCTGTGCTACGTGCTGTTCAGTTTTCTCACAGGTGAGCAAACTGTTGACCTTTAGAATACTCAACTACAAGACACACTACGAAGTGTGCCCTTTCGCTGTTTTAAGTAACGACTACTATAGTAAAGAGACTTGATTGGACGAACTGGTGGCATTGAAGCTGTAGACGCTTTCATTATCTTTGGCAACAGTCTGCGTCGTGCACCATATATATTGATGACAGTGATAACAAATTTGATAAGTAACAGCAAAGTGATAACAAATCACTATTTATTTTGTGTGCCGCGGAGAACCTAGAGGTCTCAATACTGGCGCAGAGACAAAGAAAGTGGAAACGTAATACGACTACGAGCAGTGTTAGAAGATAACCGATAGTATATGAAACAAATGCGCTATAAATAAACAGATACGTAATAAGTAACAATTAAGGAATAGCGCAAAATTACATGCAACGTACATTACATGCCTACACGGAAGGAGGAAGAGACTATTAGAGGAAAAGACAGAAGTGCGGCTAGAAAGAAGGCTGAGGAGAAACTGTGAAGCTCGGAAGACAAGGAAGACGAAACGTTTTGAAAGATATAAGCATGGCGAAAATGACAATATGCACGTTAGATTTTTTGGAAATGCGAGAGTTAGCTGAAAGATGCGGGAACATGGATGGGTTCATGTTGCCTGATAGTCTTCTGCGGTATTCGCAGCGAAACACAAGCTGGTAGATCCGTACATGCAGTAATGCCATGCATGATTTTGTTTAAAAAGGACGTTGGTGCGACTACAGCAGCAATTAGGTGGTGGAAGCACAGGAAAATTATTTCGGCTTGAAAAGTTTTTTCGTGCACGAGGTCAGAAAACTACGTTTATATATATGCTGGTTCAGTTTTCCAGTGCATGTTCGATTAATGTGCTATTCGAATATCATTTATTAATATTTTTTATCACGGATATACTGTTAGTCTCACTTGGGACTGTTATAGGTTGGGTTTATATACAAGAAAATACAAATTACAGTCCATAGCAAAATGAGATTGCAGCTCAAAATGAATTGCAGCTCTAATCAAGAAAATTGACTCACGCTTTACTTTTGTCGCAGCAACAATGGGAGGAAACATGTACAGAAGCGGTTAGTCGTATGAGAAGAGGCAGTAAATGGAGCCTTCTCAGAAATCTTCTTAATAACAAACAATCCAAAGAGACGGCTAGACTAGCTTTAGACCGGATTATGAAATTCCTAACTAAGCATGGTATGATGGACAGCAACATCGCTCAAAGTATGCTGTACACCTACCTTCCTTGGAAGGACCGTGAAGCATGCAGGGAGGCAGAGAAGGTCCTATATGCGGAATAGACCGGGATGAGAGCCCCACTTCTTCATGAAGCCGGCTCCGCATCAGAGGTTAGACACGTCCTTTTTAACCTCAATAGCAAGTCTGCTCTAGGAACAAATGGCATCACAAACAAACTTCTTAAGAACTTGGATGACGAGGTCAATCGAATGTGGGTGTCGGGTCAAGTCCCTGATAAATGGAGGGCGGCCAAGATGGTTTTCATCCCCAAGCTGGCAAAGCTTACCAGTATAGAAAACCTCCGACCCATCTCGCTCACTTTACGCCTTTGCAAAGTCATGGATCATACAGTTCATAATCGCATATCAAGTCACATCGAGCGTCATTGCCTCTTTCTTCCCAACTTGATTAAATTTCGACATTCCCTCTCCGCACAGGATGCGATGCCCCTATTGAAGAAATCAATTTTTGATAACTAACCGCACTATAGACGTGATGAGCGTTCTGGCCCTATACTTGGCTAAGGCCTATGAGAGGGTCAGTCACCAACACATCCTAGGTGAGATATCCAAGCTCTATCATGGCAGCAGATTTTAAACTTTAATAAATCCGTCCTTGGTAAACACACGGCGTTTATCAGAGTTGGGACGGTTACCGAAGGGCCTTTCTCTAGGTTGTCTCGGCACACCCCAGGAATCGGTGCTGTCACAGCTGCTCTTTAATATCGCTATCGACAGCCTCTTCGAGAGGTTGGCTTGCATCCCAGATGTCGGGCATGTAATCTGTGCGGACGATATCACCCTCTGGGTCACTGGAGTGTCGCTAGCCAAATAAGAGGAAAGCTTAGAAGAAGCTGTTATCATAGAGGATTTCCTCGCTAGCACGGGGTTGACGCTCTCTCCCACAAAGTCAGAGCTACTGCTGTACAGGAAAGTGAGACAAGGAGGTAAAACTAAAAGATTAGCGCGACTGGACTTGGTTCCTATTCAGATACCAAATAAAGCGGGCACCTGCATACCCAGAACTGCGACTATGTTTATTTTTTGCGCAGCCAGACACTCGAGCTTTCTGTATTTCTGCTCTCATACGGAAGGAAAAGAAATTGTCTTTCCTGTTTCTGTACCCAGCTGCACCTGCACCAACGACGCACGCTTCGCCGATGGTCACGGAGGAGACAACTACATACGATACTAGTGAGGTTACCTCAGACTATACCACGCCTCCTTCTGGTCCCGTTCCTCCTCCACCTCCTCCCCCTCCTGCTCCCCCTCCACCTCCACTTCCATTGCCTCCTCCTCCTCCGCCTCCCCCACCTCCACCGCCTCCTCCGCGTCCTCGGCCTCCTCCCCCGCCTACTCCTCCTCCGCCTCGGCCTCCCCCACCTCCACCGCCTCCTCCGCGTCACCGGCCTCCTCCCCCGCCTCCTCCTCCTCCGTCTCCCCCCCCTCCACCGCCTCCTCCGCGTCCCCGGCCTGCTCCCCCGCCTCCTCCTCCTCCGCCTACCCCACCTCCGCCGCCTCCTCCGCGTCCCCGGCCTCCTCCCCCACATCCTCCTCCTCCGCCTCCCCCACCTCCACCGCCTCCTCCGCGTCCCCAGCCTCCTCCCCCGCCTCCTCCGCCGTCCCCACCTCCACCGCCTCCTCCGCGTCCCCGGCCTCCTCCCCCGCCTCCTCCTCCTCCGCCCCCCCCACCTCCCGCATCTCCTTCTCCCCCGCCTCCAGCTCCCTCAACTCCACCTCCTCCCTCACCTCCACCACCACCTCCACCCCCTCCTCCTCCTTCGCCTACGCCACCTCTAGTGCCTACTGCGAGTTCCCCGCCTACCTATGTTGAACGTGAGTGGATTTATGAGTATTTGCCTAGATGTAGGAACGCGTTGGAAGCCGAGATATAATCACCTCACAGTAAACCACAACTGGTCCTGTGATCGACGAATTAGGTCCTAATGTCTAAATCCAAGACCACATGCGGTAGATGTCAAAGTCAAAGGCAGGCACAATTTTGTAAGAGAAACCGAGAACGTTGAGAATATATTGCTTTAATATGAGGAAGAGATTGTCATAGGTTTTTTTGCAGGGCCTGTAATGTCAGTTGCAACAATGAACATAGAAAGCTTTTTTCCGTCTACACAACAATATTTGTCATTCCAGCGGCTTTATTTTCAACCTTCTCAATCAGAATTATACTTTAATACTTGTTTAATTTATAATTCCAAGCTATGCTTTCTGCGCTAATATGTGTGCAGCTACATTGCACCTTTTTTCAAAGAATTTGCTTTCAGCAGCCATTATTCAATATGCCACTTGTGGCTCACAGGTCTTGGAGAATGAGTACACTGCACTTGCTTGTGCACGCGCATGCACATATTTGTATGCACAAGAAATATCTCTTCTTGCTGTGCGGACGTTGGGCCCATTGCATCTATCAAACAGCATGTAAATTATTATTTGCTATATAAAACACTGCGAAAACCCATGATATGCTTGGCACTCGCCCCCACTTCACCTGGCGGTCATGCGACGTCGCGAAGACCGCGATGGCTCCCCTTCTGACTTGACGTGTACACACTGATACTGCATGAATAGACCGAACAAAAGAAATATAATTTCTGATTCGGTGCCCTTTCGCCATTAGCTCCCTGCTTGTGGTCAAAACCTTTAGGGCGGCGTCCACTTCGCCTCTCTGTCACGCGTCGTCATAAAATCTCGAAACCTCAACGCGTCAAATTGGCGTGCACATGTTAAAAAGATGCATCAATATGCCGAAATAAACTGATTTTTATTTCTGGATAGCCGGAGGCTGTCCCATTCCGTAAGCAATAGAAGATGGCTGCCTGCCAATCGCTCTCAAGCTCCGGCTACTTGCACCTGCTGGTGAGTGGGCTTATTTGCGGAATAAAGCTTTTTGCATGGCAGTATAATGTTATCGAGCCTTTCGGCACGTATACGACATCGTTGTGCTAACTCTTATTTGCTGAGAATCGGTTTTACTGGCATTATTATCCTTCTATTGCACGCCACCACGATTTTCGGCCAGCCAGCGCAAGCTAAGGAAGGGGAAGCGGGCCAATCGCAGACGCCGGCACTATCCGCCTTGTCTGGTTATCAAATTTCACTGTGCTCTCTCGGTCCCATCGAGGCGGACTCCTCGCCTCTTCTCAATGAATGGGATAAGAAGAACCGCTTATTGTATGCAATGTTATGCGTTTCGAAAGCAAACAAAAGTGAGCTCCTATAAACGAGGAGAGCGTTTGAGTGGGCGGTTCAGACCACGCTGCGGGCAACTGCCCGATGCTTGCGTCGGCGACTACCTAAACTGGGCGTCCGGAAGCACCTTTGACGGCGTGACAGCCACGATGACGCATAATTGCTATTGCAGTAAAAGATATGCACAAGTTAAAGGAAGCACCCCTTGTTGATTGCGATGAATAAGGAGATTCTCTCTACGACGTTCTTTCGAAGCTTTCCCACTTGACATCCTGTGGATTACGTTTGCGTGCCGTTATGCTCAAGGTACTCATTGTAGAAGCACGAGTGAACCCGTCACCTTTTTTCGAGTTAGATATATAGGGCGCTCTAACGTAAATCTATTCAATCTTCAGACGTCACAGGTACGTACCACCGACGCAAACATCGGTCGGTAACTGGCTGCGTTGTTTAAAAAGCCTGATCAAACACTCTCCTCGTTTATAGGAGGTCACTTTTTTTTCAAAGCCAACATCATTGCCTATATTGAGCAGATTTTCTTACAGAATTGACTGAAAAGGGGCGAAGTGCACGCTCAAGGGTAGAGGGGCTCGATAGCGCCGAGCCAGCCCAGTGAAAGTGGGTGATGGGATGAAGAGGGTGGTGTGGTGATGCTGGCGCGTGCGATTGGTCCGCTTCCCCATACTTAGCTTGCGGTGGCTGCTTGAAAATCTCGTAGGCGTGCAACCGAACGTCAAAAATGCCGCCAGAATGGATCTTCAGCAAACAAGAGTTCGCCAAGTGATGTCGTATGTGTGCCGAAAGGGCTCGATAACGTTATGCTGCCACGGAAAAATGTTTATTATAGACAAATAAATCCATGCTCCCCGGCCACTCCGAGTTGCTAGTGCCGGAGGAATTGGCAGTCAGCCATATGCTATTCCTTTCAGAACGGGACAGTCTGCGGCTGTTTCGAAAAAAAAGTTTTGTGCGGCATATTAATGCGTCTTTAACGCGTACACGTCAATTTGACGGCGGGAGTTTTCGCGCTTTTGTGACGTCGCGTGGCAGACAGGCGAAGTGGGCGCAGCCCGAAAATGTTTGATCAATGGCGGAGTATTACGGCGAAATATCTGCCGAATCATAATTAATTACTTTTCTTTACTTCGGTCTAATCATGCATAATCAGTGTGCACACATCATATCACGTGAGATGTTTTCGCGGTTTTGTGACGTCGCGTGAGAGACAGGCGAAGTGAGGGTGGCCCGAAAATTTTTTGACCAGTCGTGGACTGATATGATAATTGCAATAGAAAAGTCTGAAATATATTTACGTTATAGCGCCACATTCTTTTATCCTAGAACGAGCGGCGTGCTGGAAGTCACGTCAGGTTTGCGCTCTGCAGGTGCACCGAACAAGTTTCTTAAAAATAAATTTGTACTCTTGGGGTTTATACGTGCCTAAACCACGATCGGATTATGAGACACGACGCAATGGCGAGTGCCTAATCGATTTCAACCTATTGATGTTTTTCAATGCGCAACCAATGCACGGTACACGAGCGATTTTTTTTTCCTTCCGTCCTCATCGGAATGTGGCCGCCGCGGCTGGGATTGTACCCGCGAACTGGAGCGGAGCAACAGAAAGCCATCGCCACGGGGTTGTCGCGGCTGGTTTAACAAGTAACTTGGGCATGTAGTAACCCGTATAGCTTAGTGTTTAAGGAGGCCTAGAATAACACAGAATGAGACTGCCGATATTTCGGCCCCTCGAATATGGGGCAGAGCTAAGTCAGCTAAGCTTAGCGGCACTGTGAAGGTAGAGAGATGCCCGTAAATGCGACTAAGGTGAAATTTTTTTTTCAGCGTGGGTTTCATCGGAACAACTGAAAAGTTTAGAGTGGGTTGATAATGCTCAGCATAGGCTCGGCTCACCTATTTGCTCATTTGTGCAATACAAAATTAATATTGCTGGTGTCTTTGAGAGAAAGGGGCCGAAAATAGCGTAACAAGAACTGTTTTCATTCTGTTCCACAAGCAATGTAAATTCGAAAACGCGATTTGTTTATTGGCGCAAAATCCGCGTGTGCCGCATGATCGCTTATACCACACGGTTTCTTAAGTGAATCAGGTTCAATACTGTAGTATAATATGTCTATAGAATAAAGACATAAATCGCTGAGTTATAAAACACGCTGGGCGCTTCATCCGCGATGGCTTTTTCTGGCGTCCGCCATCGCACGTCGTTGTCCTATAGTAAACTGGCACCAACAGAAGCTCTGAAGCTACCTCCCGACCACGTACCAGTGTTTTATGACACTATTGCCAGTATTTTCAACATACTTCGCTTGATGCCGTGTATTTACCCTCGAAATTTGGTGGGATGCATGTAGTGGCAAGCGCAGTAATCGCGGAGCTTCGCACCCTGGAGACAGTTCAACGCCTTCCTTTCACAGGTGCATGTATTGTTGCACACGGGATTCTTCGCTATGGTATCACGAAATGTGATAGTGAGTGATAAAAAAAAACCTATGCATGTAAGTGGATTTGTAGCTGCTTTCGATAAAAGGAGCAAGGCACGAGTTAAAAGTCGTGCGCCAACATTTTTATCTGCCTCCTTTCAATGCCACTTGCTTTGTTTAGTTGGATACACTTTCAGAACCTTGCACAGCGTAAGATTTTTGCATACAGCCTGTTTGCAACACTTCAAGATGATGTGATGAATTTTCGAACGTTTTTTTATAACAGTTAAAATGAAAACATTAATCTTCTTGCCGTATCATTTTCTAAAGTGTTTGAAGGCCTATATATGTAGATAGTCATGGAGGTCACCGTGTCAGTGATTATCGCACCTACTTTCGTGCCGTCAAAAAATGTAATTGATGCCGGAGCATTTGGCATTCGAGACCGTAACGTTTACTGCGGAGAACAATGACTGATTGTCGCTTTCACTCGTGAAAATTCCCGAGCGAAGAACACGGCTCTGGGCCTCTCAGTACAAGAGACCCGTTTCGCTTAACTGCAGCTCACGCCATGGGCATGAAGCCGCTATTTTGCACGTTCGGCGTCCACAAGCAGGACTACACGAAGATCGACGTGGGCCCCTGCGACTATGCCTTCATCCCTTTCTACGCACGTGGCAGAGACACGTTCATTGACGACAGCGACCCGGTCACCACGGGTTTGATCGACAGGGCGGCCGCGTCGACGAAGACGTCCTTCGTCATCAGCGTCCCCAGCGCGCAAGTCCTTTGCCTCTTTGCATTTCACTGTATTCTGTGAATACGTCACAGCCTAGGCAGAGGTGGAAGGGCATAGTTCAAGCTCAAAGTGAACATGATCGTAGTTCGGAGCACTTCGCTTGTTTTTTGTTTGGAGGGTTGTGCAGTAAAATGTCAGTTTTCTGCTGGGTATTACAGCTAACACGGAGCATGAAATTAAAGAAAACAAGAAAGCGAAGCATTAAGGGCGCATGCGATCTCCTAAAGGAGTGTCTAGTTCATTTTGCATTCCCTTTAAGTAATCGTGAGGGAATAATTAACAATTCTTTCATTCATAACTTTATGTGCTCACTGTGAATGGAAGGTTTGTAGATAACATTTGAAAACACAACTTTCATTTGCTTGCGACTCACAATTTCCAGCGTAACCATTTCCGCATTAGTAGAAAAGGACGTGTCTGTGGCGCGCAAGCAGTGGACTTCGGCAACTTTTTAGAAATTTTGCTGGCTTGCTACCGCCAATAAAAAAAAAAAAGCTGTACATACGTTTACACATGGCAAAAAACTGAAGCTGGTGTTTTTTATTGTCGGATACGCATCGCGTATTGACATCCTGGCAGTGAAGGTATTAATAAAGAGTTTGTTAGAAATTAATACTGATTACTCAGCTACTGGGAAAACAAAAAAATGTTGAAGGCTTCTTCAGGAAGCTCGTAACAGCAGAAGGTTGGTCTCATTGGCTACAATTAAAGCTTACTCCACGTTGGCTGCCACACCCGGTACAATATTGCACCTGATTTCGTGTCTGTGCTGGGTGGTACTTTGCTTAGTCAGGAGCGGAACATTTAGTTTACGCGTAGTAAAAGTCGCCTTCCATCTACTCGTAGAATTTGGCAGTAATTTGAATGCTTGGGCACATGTATTCTCTCACACGGCGTCGCCGTAGTGATCAACCGACAAGGACAAAAATAGAAAAAAAAAAGAAAATCTGAGATCATTTATCAACGTATTTTTTCTATCTTGACATTTGCGAACGTGAGCCCATCGAGTCGCCGTGCCATTACATGGAGACGCAGCTTTCTTTGGAATGCTCGGACTACTGACGACAATAAAAAAATTAAATAAAAAAATAAAGAATCTCAAACATAGCGCCTAATGTTAACGTAACCCTCTGCTGTCCAAAAAGAATCTGACGTGTCGCTTTGTACGCCAGCAGGACGGAGGGTTGTGCAAAAGCTCAGAGTTGCGCAGATGAGCAATTTGACGCTCTTCTCTTTATCACTGGGTGCTGCTAATAATTGGCATTTGTTGCGTGAGGAAGCCCTCTTTTCGAAACATCTAACACACCTATTTAGCACTAATATTTCAGTATATTACGTATATTTTATGAAAGAACGATATCCTCAATCAATTTCGTATTTATGACGAATTGTCTCTGCGCGGCCGCAATTGTCCTGCACCAGGCACATGTTTTTTTTTCTCCAAAGCTTGCGCCGGTGTGCTAACATTTGTTAACGCCGTGTGTTAAGATATTTGTTAACTCAAGGGGGGTTCTATAATCAATGCGTGCCCACATTCACAGCTACTTTTTCTGTGTTCTCTTATACCTTCGGAATGTAGTAATAATGCTGATAGACCGAACTTGCTTCGAATCGCTGCCTCGCTGCAGGAGCCACTCGAAAGTCATGGCTGATATCACCAGCCTTGCTGGCAAAAACAAGGTGGAGCTTTACTGGACGAAAAAGAACATCTACCATTACGCGGTTTTCGATATCGGCGTCATGAAAAATGAAACTGGCCAAGAAAAAACGATCGTGGAAGCAGCGTTCAATTTACTAAGGGTGAGCATGCTACATGAATTTGTTCAGGCCGACGGTTAAGTCGGTCGATTTGGTGAGGATTCGTGATTAAGAAAAAAAGCAGGCATACAACAACGCCGACAACAGAGGAAGAATTAAGATCGCCATTAAATTTAGGTGTGTCATGTTCGTGTCATTTTACGGCATTTTTCTTTTTCAAATGATACGCGTGGGTCATCGTCGCCACCCCCCCCCCCCCCCCCCCTTTCATGAAAGAAGTGAACTGATGGCGAATAACATAGTCACGGAAAGTTTTAGATTGCAGGAAACGGTTCCCCGTGAAAAATAAAAAGAGATGGCGGTGGTCCCTTTAAAGCAACCCACATGAAAAGACGCAACAAGTTCACTCCTGCAGAAGACTCGTTGTAAAGATATACAAGTGGGCTTACAGAGGATAAGCTTGGAGGCAAGCGGAATTATTTTCCGCGGTACTAAGAATGCGGTTTTAGGTTAATCCATTTGTGAAGATCATCCAGTACTTGTCAGGCTCCACCCCGGTATCCTTTACATTTCTGGTATCTCACACAGTACGTTGGTTGCCACGGAAGTATGACACGAGGGAGGGTGGCAGACTGAATGCAAAGACCAGAACAATGTTTTGTCATGTCATCATATACTTTAGCAGAAACCCGAATGCCTTACATTGTATGAAAAACGAGAACAAGGTGAAAGCCGGAGCCAGGGTCCGGCGTTTACCTTGTTCTCGTATTGCTCATCGTCTTGAATTTCCGTCTCACCCTTGCCCGTGTTTTTCTTCAATTACATTGTATGTAGCAACTCTGGAGCAGTAAAGTGGATGGTAGTTTGTTTTTTTTCCTTGGTCAAACACGTAAGACTGACAGCCTTGTTAAACTTGAGGAACTGAATGATGAATTCGGTTCTGTGTTGCGCACGGGCCAAGTTTCGCTAAAGAGCGCCAGAACTCGAACAGCTATACCACTTGGCAGAGATGCCCAGGAGAACCAACATTTTTCTGACACAGACAGCGGGAGAACGGTATTTTCCGTACCACTGAACATACTAATGTGTAAAGAATTTGAGCCCGAATCACGTGTTGGCAAAAATAACATAGGTCTTGTAGTATAATTTACATCTAAGAACCTTGTAAAGAGTTTTATCGCTAGACACAGTAGCTGTGATGACAAATTTGGAGATCAGGTAGTGTGATACATTGTAGTTGTAATATGACTGAGCATTTACCTTATTTCCAACGAAGAACACAGTCGAAGGCAATTACGCATCTAAGTGAGCTACTTGCAACGCGTTTTGAAGCGAACATCGCCAAAAGCGAAACAAGGATAAACATTGCATGCCTCAATAAAAAATAAAATGAAAACCTTAGAGACACAATTTTACCCGGGTGTGAATGCGTATTTCAGGTGGTTAAAGTGGACCACCTGCCGCGTTGAGCCGGCGATTTGGCATATTGTAATGGTGATAACGTGCTAAATGAGTCAATGGACGGCAATGAGAAAGAGTAACCCAACTGTTACAAACTAGTGCTACAGAGGGCCGCGAAGTGAGGCTTTTTCTTTTATAAAAATAAGTTATATTGTATAAAAAAAATTACTGACGATTACGTTACTTCCTAATGCGAAATTTGAGCGCAGCAAATAAGCTGTTTCACCTTTTCGATAGATTGAGGCAAAGAAATCGAGCAACACATGTATGCGCTATCACAGATTTTTTTTTTTATTTTTCACACGTATTCCTTTAACAAAGACTCCACTAACAGTTCTTGACAGTCATGAAGGAAGCTTTGTGGTCGGAGAAATAGACTGATATATGTTCGACTTGGTACACCAATGCTTGATTCTCAAAGACGAGATCTATACAAGTACCTCGCGAGGTTGTCACAGCCGTGGGACGCGTTACGAGCGAGAGGAACGGGATGTTCTCCCGCCTAAGTGTTAGGAAATTGCTGTTTGTCTTTATGTCAACATTAAAGTCCCCCACTACTAACATCGGTGTGGATCGATGGACGGTTAATGCGAGTTGCAGGAAGTGCACGACGTCTTTCGTGAGTGCGGTAGAGGCGAAGTAGGCAGCTACTACCAGCTAGATAATTTCGCAGTGGCGAACGGCAGCGGCAATTTCAGCTCGGGTGGTGCACATATACAGATCCGCCGCCACCGATCTGGCTCTCTGATTGCCACCGCACAGGGCGAACGGCAGCGGCAATTTCGGCTCGGGCGGTGCACATATACACATCCGCCGCCACCGATCTGGCTCTCTGATTGCCACCGCACAGGGGTTGCATTGGAGGAGGAGGGAAGAAAGGAATTAAGTTCGAGCCGGCGCTTTGACAACCGGAGACTCGCAGGAAGAGGGGGGAGGGGGGCGGCGTGTACACCCAGCGGCAAACGATGGGGGCAGAAGCGCGCGCAGCAAGCGGACAACACGATAAAGGGAGGAGGGAAGAGATAGCAGCGACTGACTGATGCCGCTGACGCCGATAGTGAGTCAACCCCAGCTGCGGAGTTGGTTTCAGGGACAACGCCGCCGATGCCGACACAAACAATATGATACCCTCGCTTCCGCAGCGCTAAGAACCAGGTCTAGCCGTGGGAAGGTGGTCACGTATTCGTCGACGTGCCGGGGCCTACGTGAAATAACCGGCGCGTCGGCAACTGAAGAGCACCCTATCCGCCACACAAGAACAGGGGGGGGGGGACCCTTTCCTCCTCTTTCTGCATGGCGGCGACGGTGTTCTATGCAGTCACGTTATCTTGACTCTCTAGCGGCGTCAGCGGCATCCAGCGGTATCAGTCGGTCGCTGCTAGCGCTGGGGGGATGAAAGGGGGGCGGAGCTGGTTACGAGGCCGACGACAACGCCGACGACGACGCGAAACCCAGGAACGGACGCCAAAGAGCTGCGCTCTAAAATAACTTAAGAAAGCAAGTAGTTTCTTTTTATATATTTAGGCAAATATTGCTTCCAAGTGGTTCCAGCCACATGCTACGACATAACCACGAGGATATAAAAGAACCCCAAAAGAAGCGAAAAAATACAGCAGATACAAGCTGAAGGTCGTCGTTAGTGAAAGTGTCGGTTCGCGCTAGTCAGTGACTCAGGGTGACAAACAAACAGTTCAAAAGGGAAAATGGGCAAACAAAATACTGGCCTCTTTATTTTCTTTGTCAAGCGCATTTTCCACACGGCACTTGTTACTTTGTTACCATGAAAGGCACCGCGAAATAAATTACGCTACGAGGTTGTATTCATGAGGCAATGAACTTGAGTACAATAGAGCATCCAAAACCGACAGTGTCGTGTGAAGATGGTAGAGCGAAGATGACTTGATCAAGTGATTTATGTTGCACTTTCGCTGCATAACTTCGCTGTATTTGAGAGAGAAAATCAGCCGGGTTCACTTTAAAGAGGAGCTTCATCTGCGTACCCTACTAGACTTTGGTGACCGTGGCAGCTGTTCTGTCGAACCGCAGCATGCGTCACTGGCGCGTGCACCTGTCTTCATTAGGTATCCGACGCAAAACTGAAACTGTGGTATAATACTAAACCTTAAGTCCTTCGCATCGTACACGTCTTTCCGCGTACGATTCTTCCCCTCGCAATGATTCTCTCGGTAAACATAAAACATTGCCTCCGTCTCCGTGACATCACTCCCTAGATGTCTCACAGTGGCCGTTCACGCGGATTGCTGTTCACATTTCGGCATAGCTTGTGGGCAGTGCCCTGCGCAAACATAAAGATTGCATGACATTGATGTTAGGGCCTTTGTGGTTTATAAGCATAAACAATGCACGAGATTACACGACGACGAATACGAGAACGACGATAAATATGATTGCTTGCACCGCATTTAGGTTTTGTAGTGTTTAACTTAACCGGCTGAAGAAGGCTTCGCTTCACATAAATACCAATCAGATGTGTTGTATCTGCCTAACTTATTTCTTTTGTTCACAGGAATTCAGAAATCTACAGCAGGCTCTCAAGACAAACAATCCATCACAGCCGAAACCCGATCGCGGTTTTATCGTGGCGAGCTTCTACCTATGGCCGGGCGCCGAAACTACCCCGCTTACGGTGTTCACCGAAAACGTTGTGTGAGTACACAAAGACCAATGCTTCAGAAGTTGGCTCTCAACGCATAGCAGACTGAAAACCTTCAGATGGAGCGAGTTTATGAGTATTCACTTTACCCATTAGCGCCCAGCGTGCTTTGAAAAGTAGAGTACGATTTTCATTTGTACATATAATAAAGACAATACACACACTGTTTCTTGGCGCTCCATATCGCTAAGAAAGGTCCTGCAAAAACGACCGCACTGTAGTTTTTTTGTCAGCTGCTTGATGTGTTTCATCTATTCACCGCGAAACTTGGAACAGTGCTGAATATAGCAAGTGCTGCTCTACATGCATCTTCTTTATTTTTTTGTCAAGCATAGCATACGCTTCTCAAAGTTGTTGTTGTAAGTTTTGGAAAATAAGAGCATAAAGAATGAACGCATGACATTCCATATAAATAGATATTTATACCGTCGCAACAAAATGAATGCAGGTGTACATTGTAAAGTACACTGGGCTTATGTGTATGCTGGTGGGGTATATGCTTTATATCTCGAAGCACGCACACTGCTTTTTTACCGGTATTTCGTCAAAATATTTTTTTGCTATCTACAAGAACTTCAGAGACTGTTGCAGTAAAGAAATGTATTTAGAATTACATTACCATTGCTATTATTCCTCCTGGTTCCGTTCTTGCTGCCGGCAAAGATGATGATGCCCTTGTCTTAGTAAACAAGATAGTAAGCAATGTTAGGCCAAATTTAGATAAATTGATACCATTTAGATAACCTATGACGAATATTTAAAGACAAACATGATTCATGCATTCTTTATTACAAATTGGAAAATGAGTGGGAGGGAACAGAAAACAACAAAGACTATTTGCATTTCTGTGCCAATCGCGATGAGTTATGCAATAAAAGTTGGGCAAACCACATTGGTGAACCAGACGTATACCCAACCTTTTGAATGACATGAAAGTTTAACGAAATCGACACGTCGCAATCATAAAACGAATTGTAATGCAAGAACCGATTGTCATTGGAGGTGATGTCACTAGTGTCCTGAATGTTTTAATTACCGTTGAACAATATGCTGAATGTTTAATTTTGAATGACTGTATTCACCGCCAATTATCGCGTCTATATCTGCGCCAACAATAGATTTGCATTGCGCACGCCTCTGAAAGCAACAGCAACGCCCTTCCTTGTTACTTGATGAAGTCATGTTACACGCTTGATAAGTAAAAACACCTCCATAACAAAGAATATTTCCCACTAAAATGCTAATTTTGCTACGAGATGGTTATGCGGGCTTGGGCAAAATTTCTTTTGAGTCAGCAATGCAGACCATATGGTTTTTGGAAGCTCCAAGATATAGCTTATACATTTCGTGACCTACATTAGGTTTTGCTCTCATAAAGCCCCAGCGTACTTTATAAAGTGACTATCGTAGCACTTCAAAGAATAAAACGCCACTCGCAAAACTCACAATGTAGTTACTGTGTGAAAAAAATCGTCCGACACGAAAAATCAACAAAATGTGACTGGTAGATTTTTATTGGGCCTTAATGGTTTAGCAGAATGATGGATTGTGCTCTAACCTTGCGGTATTACCCTTCTGCTTCGCTCATTTTTTGTAAAATGGATAAAGTAATGAGCTTCGGCAAGACGTGTGCAGTGCGTAGGTCATAGCAGCGTTCGAAAATGTAAAGTCTCTTTCGGTGTTACAAATTTTCGCTCAAATATCGATAAAATTTCTCTAAAAATATGTGCCCCGTTCCTATGCACGCCAAACAAAATTTCCTGTGCGTCACGATGATTGCTGAGAAAGAGCGGAGCAAATTCCGCCGAAAAATTACGGCGTCTTTTTAATCAAGCACGGCTTATTTTTTTTACTCGTTGTCATGGATAAGACATAATACCCTCAAACGTTTTCAAATGAAATATTCTTAATTACTGAGAACGGAATTTAAAGGTTTTCGAACCTATATGCTGCTGTGCACTAATTAACAAAAGCTAGCAAAATTAGTGAGCTGTTGAATCCAAATGCAAGAGTGACTTTGACCAAGCAGCGCAAATTTTTCATCGAGTGTATTGTGCGAGCGCTTTCGCATTCTGTGGAAGCCTATATCAGCTATATTCTTACAAACCGTTTGCGTTTCCGATGTGGCGCTGCGATCATAGAAGTCTTCTAAACGCGAACCTAACCCTAATCCAAACCTAAATCGATATATGTGGTTGCAGAACCAAGTGCCCCGGCTGCTAATTTCTTGGAGCCGCTCCATTTATGTTCGTTTTACTTGCGCTGAGGTCGCAAATGTTGGCAAATTCCATCTACAAGAAGCTCGATAGCGTGTACTGTGCGTTGTGAAGCAACAAAAATGCCGTTTGAAGTAGGCAGGTGCCGCAAGAAAATTCCGAAATTGCGTTTTCGTCGTTGTACTACTTTTCGAGCACAGCAGTCACTCGACGCCTAGTTGCAAGGAAATCTTACGATGCGTCTTCACTAATTTGATGCACAGCTAGAACTCAGAAGGGGCGTTTTGAACAAAGATACAATCAAATGATCAAGCTATAAAAGAACGAATAAGGTTAGCGACTATATAGCCCTCGTACTGTGACCATATTCGCTCATCCAGCCTTCATTTGGTATCTTCATGGTCGCGGGCTGCACGGTCGACCGCAAGCCTGCTTCAGGGGCAAGCGAAGACGAGGAATTCCCCCTCAACGACTATGGCGCAATCTTGTGTTTGAGGTGCGAGGTACGACGGAAAGCGCGTTAGGGTGAGCTCAGACTGATGGCTGCTTGATGCGCGGCGTCTTCTCTCACGAACAAGGGGGCTGGGGAGCGGGTAGAGGAGCAGGAGGGGGGGGGAAGAGAGGGTAGGTTAGTTTAGGTTAGCTTGCATCTCCTCATCTGTGCCCGCGGCTGTACATGGCGCACTAGGCGCAGCCGCGCACGCCCTAACTTAGAGGTGATTTGTGGCGGGTGCAATGCATGGTGGACCCGAGATGGCTGATGGATTTTAGTACGCTGTGTTCTCGTGCGCCAATAGTTGGCTTTGAAGCGAGAGGCAGCACGAAGGGGAATTAACTCGCCACTGCTGCCGCTATTCGTCACGTCAGCGTTGTGACAGTCAGTGTTAGCGATCATCGAGCGAAAGATGCTCATGTTTGGCCGGACGTGCGTGTTAGCATGCCTGCTAATTTAAGTAGTAAACGAAAATTCGCTACAATTCATATGGATGATAAAACTTCGAGCCCTGTCTAATAATTTGCTATCACTGTCGAGCCTTTTGGGGAGAAACTGGGACTTCTTTTTTTTTTTTTTTGCACTCGCAGAGTGCCCAAATGTCGCTAGAATCGCAGCCTAAATGCATGAACAAAGCAATGAAAGCGGATCCTAGTTTCCTGTCATATTGTAACATCACGCGCCACGCGGAATCTCTCACTATTCCGTAAACTTTGCGGTTTGCCACCAGGTTACGGTAAGGTGTGTTCAGAATTCCAGCGTGTCAGGCCAACGAGAAACCATCGCTGATTAAAATACACTACGGTTGCTTGAATGTCCCGCTATAATATGCTCACGGCGTCGGCTAGCTACGTGTACTGCGAAAATGGCACAACATTCAGAATGGCAACACACGGCATTGTGTCAATTTTTGTTTTAACTCAATGCGTCCAGTCAAGCGCCGGCACAGGCCATGACTGCTGCGAGGCGCCTATATATATATATATATATATATACACACACATACGGTATTATGTATTATATACCTTTTACAGCGAGCAGTTCGCGCACAATTCACCAGGGCTCGCCACCGGAGCGCCACCATTGAACGTCTTACGAATCGGGAGCAAGCAGGCACGAGGCGTTGCCGGCTGCTCCACTAACGCTGCGCCGAGACGCCGGGGATCGCTTTGTAATATGGTCAGATTCACCTAAATTATGGAACAACAGATGGAAGGTGCGCTCCGTCGATAAGTGAAAAAACTGTCAGACACTTGAAGGTGTGGTATGAGGCTGTGTGTGTCCTTCATCCGCCTCATCTGCGCAACGAGCGCGCGTCTTTACGACCGTTTGTCATGCGCACCTTTTAACAAGCAGGTCTACCGCCAGCGCTACATAGCCATATTACCAGGCTAACACCTCCTGTGAAAACAGCACAGTATTACTGCCACCGCGCCTGGAACAAAATGTCACGGATCGTCGAACTTTGAAACGGACGAAAGTGAGCGCTGCGTCCGCACTGCACAAGCGCGACTGGCTTACTCGAGCGGCCTTGCGGGCTTTACTGTGAAGCCAAACGTCGAATAATGTAGGCGGGCACCGCGAGTTTTCTTGCTGCGTCATGAATCAAACAGCAGGCGAGCGACCGCTCAGCCACTCGCCACATTTTGTCCACGCGTACGTGAATACATATTTTTTGCGCTGTAAGTAATCAGAAAACCTTTCTCAAATTTATTTATCAGCCGTGGTTTTAGCAGGCAGCTAACAGGCACATACCGCGCGCGCACACACGCATATTCCGGGCCCAAACGAAGATGTAGCGTACACAGTTAACGACGACGACAGGTGCGCGGACGCGCAACAGCCTAAGATATCTACCGCTATAAAGATTAGAAAAATAAAAATTAAACGTCCGGCTGCGGAATTAGTCGCCTTCATATATTAGGCTTGTACACAACAACATTGCAATACCGATTGAGAATTCCTGCTTACATACACCTCTGCAGCTTCAACCAAAGTACTGTTTCAACTACGCACTCATTGCTCACCGCGGTGGCCGAAATAGCGGTTGCGTGAACCGTGCCATGCAGCCCCCGTGGCCACCGCAGACAAGTGTGAAAACACCGATTAGAAGACGGGAGTGCCACGTTAACAAATGGGGCGGCGGTCATGGTGCTGCTACGTGCAGCGTGCTCCGACGTTTTAACGCGACAGCGTCAAGGAGCTCGTGTCGCAGAAAATGCTGTGTCGTCGGCGTCAGCAGCGTCGGCCGTGAGCGCAAAATCCCGGAAGGGAATTCATAAATAAAATCAGCTTGCAAGATGGGCTGCGTGGGAATCGAACCAGGGTCTCCGGAGTGTGAGACGGAGACGCTAGCACTCAGCCACGAATTCGATGGTTCAGAGTGGCACAAAAGCGCCTCTAGTGAATGCGGTGTTGCCTTAGAAACGTTCCGTAGAAAGTTATAATGCGGTGTATATCGGTAATTATGAGCATGTAAATTACAGAAGTGGCAGTTAAACGAGTAGCGAAGTACGTTTCCGCTACATTTCTTCTGCGTTTGGCGCACACGCCGAGCCATCTTGCGGCAAACACAGAAGACCCCCTCCTCGCAATGTACGGCGCTGCCCCGACCGGTGGCGCGCCACTCGCCCGCTTCTCCCCTTCGTCTCGTTTGATCGCATTGGGGTCGTGCGGGGACCGTTGCAAGGATGCACCAATACCCTTGCGTTTAATAAATTTTATCGCTCTCACCCCTTCTAACTTACAGCGTGCGTCACTCGAACCCTCGTGTTAAGGCGACGCGGCTCCTTTTTCCGCTCACAGCGCAATTCCTACGTGCAACGTCCGATGCGGGACGCCTCTTACGTGATCGCTGTGGCGTAGCGCGTCTGGTGGGAAAGCGTTGCCTGCGATGTGTGCCATGCTTCTGGCGAGGAGTCATGCGTCTGCGTGGTGCTCCCAAGCGAGATAGAGGACGATCCCATCGAGGCGTCAGCCCCATGATCGCGTCCGGCTTCGTGGCGCGTCGCGGCCCGGCTCTCCGTGCCGATCACGACGTTTGGCTCAAGTAGATCGTTTCTCCCTCCAAGACACCGAGTTCTTTGGTTGCTTCCGCTTGCTCAGGCGCATGTTTCGTCTTTGTGTGACTCAAGAGCATGCCGAGTGACTGAGTGGGCGGTGCGAATGGGGGCGGTGGTGGTGGTACAAACTTTATTTAGTGAAGGCCAAAAAGAAAAGGAAATTAAGATGCCGCCGTTGCGTGGGTGGCCTTCAGGCTGCCGGTCATGGCCACCAGATCATGCCTGGTGGCGACTTCTGCTGCCCAGATCGTTAGCCGTAGCTGGACAAAGCAGCCTCCCACAGCTGCGGACTAGATACATGCCAATAGACAGGGGTGAGTGTTTAGGGCATGAATACAGAATATCAGCATAGTCTACTCATGGGTGTCTGCAGAGCGTGCCTTCAGGTGAGAAGGCACCGGGGTGAATAAGGGCAAGTCGGGCAGGAAAGAGGGAAATGTGGGCCTGTAAATGGCGCCACGTGCCATGTTGGAGCAAAGAGAGGGATTTGTGAGAGGGGGGAGGGATAGCCGAGAGTTGCGGTAATGAAGGGTGATGTCATGGAAGGTGAGGAGGTAGTCACGCGTGTCCATCCCGGAGTGGAGGGGGCCAGCTCGGTCTGTCATCTCGCGAGCGATGGAATTTGCCGCCTCGTTGCCAGGGTGCCTCACGTGAGCCGGAACCCAGAGGAGTTGGATACGACGAGAAGGGGGAGGGGAGTGCTCAAGGATGCTGAGCGCGGAGGAGGAGATGCGACCCTTCGCAAAGTTGTGGACTGCAGCTTTGGAGTCGCTGAGTATGAAACGGACCGGGGTAGTAGCAATGGCTAACGCAATAGCTGCTTCCTCTGCGGCAGTGGAGGTGGGGGCAGGTATAGTGGCAACGGTCAGGGGAGAAAGTGTATGGGAAATGGTGGCAAGGCTGTAGGCGGGGTGGGAATTGTATGGCGCCGCAGCGACATACAATGGGTTAGACTGTCTGCCATACTGGCGCCAGAGGGTAGAGGTACGGGCAGAGCGCGGGTGGCGTGATGCTCAGGGTGCGTGTTCTTGGAAAGAGGGTTCACAGTGAGCATGGAAGATACAGAGGAGGATAAGGGGTGGGTTACACAGGCAGGGGACACAGGGGTCAAGCGGAGGGAAAAGAGAAGGGCTCTACCAGATAGTGTGCGAGAAAGGCGGTCGAGTTGCGCCGTTCGATGGGCCTCCACAAGCTCTGAAAGAGTATTGTGAACGCCCATTGCCAGCAGACGAGAAGTGGGGGAGTAGGTGGGGAGCGCAAGGGCTGACTTGTAGGCTTGGCGGATGAGACAGTTCACCTTGTCTTCCTCGGCGCGAGAGAGAAAGAGATAGGGGAGGGAGTAGACAAAGCGGCTGAGAACGAAGGCCTGGACAAGACGACGGAGGTCGTGCTCACGCACGCCGTGGTGCTGGTTAGCGACACGTCGAATAAGTCTGACGGTCTGGTGGACGGTGGTAGTTAGGCGGGAAAGGACGGCAGTGTGTTTGCCGTTGGATTGGAGAAGGAGACCCCGAATGCGGAGGCAGGAGACAGAAGGGACGGGGAGTGCGTGAATAGTGATGCTAAGGGTGGGGGAAGAGGTGAGGGGTGTACCTCAAGCCGGGAGGAGCAGAAGCTCCGACTTTGACAGGGAGCAGACCAGCCCGACTGCGCGAGCATGACCGGCAACCACGTCCGCGCCCGCCTGGAGGACGGCCTCCATCTCGCCAATATTTCCAGCGGTTACCCAGAGGGTGATATCATCGGCGTAGAAAGCATGGGACAGGTTGGGAATGGCAGCGAGAGCGCGTGCCATGGGGAAAAGAGTGATGTTGAAGAGAAGGGGGTAGAGGACGGAACCCAGGGGGGTGCCCTGATTTCCAAGAGTGAAATTTGGAGAAGTCAGAGGGCCGAATGAAATCTCAGCGGTGCGAAGGGTAAGGAAAGCCGTGATATAACCGTGGATACGATGACCCACGTTAAAGGTGGAAAGAGCATCTAGGATGGCGGAATGAAGGACGTTGTCAAATGCTTTCGTCATGTCCAGTGCCAAGACCGCACGAGTGCGCTTGGCGTGAAAAGGGTGAAGAACTTCTTCGGAGAGCTGGAGCATGTCGTCATGGGTAAAAAGGGAAGGGCGAAAGCCAAACATCGAATCGGGGAAAAGGTGGTTGTCTTCTAGAAAGTTCTGCAAGCGGTCGAGAACAACGTGCTCCAAGAGCTCACCTAGACAAGAGGTGAGGGAAATAGGGCGGAGATTTTGGATGTCTATTGGTTTGCCAGGTTTGGGGATGAAAGTTACCTTAGCGTGGGTCCACTCGGAATGCAGAGTGCTTTCATGCCAATGTTTGTTAAGGAGGTCAGTGATGGCCTCGAGGGATGGGGTGTCCAGATTACGGAGGGCCTTGTTAGAGATTTGGTCGGCCCCCGGTGTGGAGGTGGTGCGGAGCTTATGCAGCGCGGCACGAACTTCGCCCAGGGTTACATCTGCGTCGAGCGCAGAATTAGAGTTGCCGGTGTAGGAAGGAAGAGAGCAAGGGGGGTTGGTGCAAAGATAGCGATCACGAAGAGCAAGAAGAAAGTCGGAATCAGAGAGTGCAGATGAGTGAAGGAGGCGCGTCACGTCCTTGTGGTGCGTGGCCTTGTAATGCGACGGGTCAAGGAGGACACGTAGGAGAAACCACGTATCCCTCAGCGCGAGGTTACCGGCCATGCGCTCGCAGGTCTGGCCCCACTGCTGTCTGGTGAAAGAGGAGCAGTGCTCCTCCATATTCCTTGCCAGATGAGAAGGCGAAGGCGCAGCGAGCGGTTGTGTTTCTGGGAAAGCCAGCGGCGGTGCAAGGAGTGATACGCCTCCCAGAGGTGCAGGAGGCGACTCTCAGCCGTGTAGGAATGAGGAGGGGTGGGGATGGTGGAGGTGGAAGAGGAAACATCCTGAAGGAAGTTAGTGGTCCACTGAGAAAGGTCTGAGATGGAGGTGGAGGCTTGTTGCCGCGACCGGCGGAAGCGATCCCAGTCCACTAGCTGCACCAGACGCTTGCGGGAGGAAGATAGGGTGGGAAAGGAGGAAGAGACGGACAGGATATAGTGGTCGCTACCCGAGAGACCCAGGTTTTCGTCCACACCGCGTCCGGGATATTTTTGCAGATGGAAAGGTCCGGATTAGTGTTCCGTTGTACGCTGGAGCCAATGCGGGTGGGTTCCCAGAAATCGTTAAGGACGGTCAACTGTTCGTTCTGCAAGAAGGTCCATAGTGCCACGCCCTTTCTGCAGTTCTTGGGGTAGCCCCAACTTACGTGATGAGCGCTGAAATCCCGAAGAATTAGGAGCGCGTTCCTGCTCGCGCGTGAGATGGCGTTGCGGAGAAGGAGGAGGAGGGGAGCTGCAGGTGTGCGGGGAAGCCTGTATACCTTAAGGACAAAGAGGCTGGCATCTGGCCGCCGCCTGGGAAGGAGTTTCAAGAAGAGATGAGTGCACTGCCGAACGTCGAGCGGATGCTCCATTGCCATGTAGGCGCGATGAACTAGCGTGGCAATGTTCGGAGGTGAAGGGGAAGCAGGGTGGACAGCTGTGTAGTCACGTAGTTTTACTGGGGAGAAGGTTTCTTAAAGGGCGTTGATAGCGTGGAGGTCGGAGAGGGGGATGTTCTGGAGGTGGAGCTGCAGCGTGTTCCACTTTGCGCGAAAGTCGCGGCAGTTCCACTGCCAGAAATTAAGGCGCGGGGGGTGTCTGGGCATCTTGAGGCCGGGGTGCCCCTGCTGGTGCAGGGTGTTTGGGAGAAGAGGATGAGTGGAGGAGGGATGAGACATTAATGGTCACCTGGGCAAGATCGGCCTCGAGGGAACTCTGGCGGGCCTCAATTTTGGCCATGTGGTTGTTAATTTGAGCCATCCAGCTCTGCGTGTCCATACGCAGAGCTGTAATGGCGGCCATGATGCGTCGTTCATGTGCCTCGAGGAACGAGGCCGTATGGCGGATTACAGCCTCCATCTCCGGGGTGGGGGCAGGTTCGGTAGAGGAGCGCCTCTTATGTGGAGGGCTGCGGGAGGGGGAGGCGGCACGAGAAGACGCGGCCGAAGAGGAGGCGGACATAGGGGCGGGAGGTGGTGGCGGTGGGGTCTGGAGAGTGATGGGTTGTGAGGTTTGGTGAGGGGAAGAGGTGGGGAGGTGGGGGCGCGCGAGCAGCGCCTGCAGCTGTTCTTTCAGTAGGGATATCTCGTTGTTCTGGGCTGCGATTTGAGCTTTGAGCTTTTATTTTTCGGGGTCGGGTGTTGGAGGCTGCGATCGCCAGCTCACCTGGGAAGCAATCGATGGGGTGTCTTGCCCTGGTAGCAGTGGAAATGAGACGGAGCGGTGGCGGGGGCTGCGGTCCCCGCTTTATCGGGAGCTTGATCGTTGACGGGGGCGCGGTGCGCGGGTGTTCTTGGCGGATGGTGTTGACTGCGCTGAGTTGGATGGCGTTGACTTGGGACTGGATGCGAGTGGGGAGGGACCGCCCCGTTCTAAGTGGAGCTTACACGGGCGGGACCCCGTGACATGTGTGCCGCTGCACAATATTCATTTAGGAGTGTAGTCAGGGGGGTCCCGAGCCGCGTGCACAGCTCCGCAGTGTGGGCAGCGTCCGGACCTGGGCTTCGTACATAACGTTGGAGCGGTGACCATGGCTCCAACAATTGAAACAAGCTTCAGGCTTGGGGAGGAAGGGGTGACAGATGAACAGGCCGCAGTTGAACACCACGGTGCGAGGGAGTTCTTTCGTGCCGACGAAGGTGATCAGGATGGACCGGGTGCGACCCATCTGCCTTGCGTTGGCGATGGCGTAAGTGCTGCTGGGATTCATACCCTGGTGGACCTCGATTATCTCCTCTTGGTTTTGATTGTCCACGGTGTTGTAGATTACGCCGCGGAATGTGTTGTCAGGTGCGGCCACGTAAGCGCAAAGTGGGTGCAGCTGGGTGGCGAGACGCAACTCAGAGGTTCGCACATAATGCCCGGTGCGTTGCTCCGAGGGCGTACTAACGGTGAAAGAGCTGTTGTATGGGTTTATGCGTACGCGGTCCTCGGCACGGGCGTCACCGTACTTAACGCTGGCGCTAGAACAGAGTGAGGCAAGGAGGGCACCATAGGTGGTTGTGCGGAGGTCGAGGCCACCTCCAGGGCGGAAGAAGATCTTGTAGTTTTCCGCTGGGAGTCGAGGCAGTGGGACCTGGCGTCGTAGGCGGTGAGTCTTCAGCGATGGCGGGGGTGCATGGCGCACTTGAGGTGGGCGTTCGTGGCTGAAACGGCTTCCTTTGGATCGGCCGCATGGTGGGCTTGGAGCATTCGGGACCAGCGAGGGTCGTCACCAAATTCTTGTTGGGAGATGAGTGTACCGTCGACTATACTTTTTATATCGGCGGCTTCGAGACAACGGGAGCGAGTGCCGGAGCAGTGGACGCTGCTGCGGCGCTAGGCGCAGCTGCGCGCTACGGGCGAGGTGGCGTTGCGCCGAGCGTTGGGCTTAGCTCGGCGGCCTCGTGGCTGGTCAAAGATGAGGCCCTGATGAAACGTTGGTCGGCGGGTCCGGGCAGATGAGGTGTCAGGAAGGTCCTTACATCCCCGGGTGCTCGGTAGCAGAAACTGGAGAATATGCCGGGCGAGATGCCAAAACAAGCAGCAGAAATCGCGGAGCCCATGCGAGGCACGTCCGAAGAACGCCGGGCGTGGGTTGCGTCGGTGCGAACGGGGTGCGATAACGCTATCGCGTTCCACTCTTGAAGGCGAAGCTTAAGCGTACTCCAATTTTTTTCATGCCGGTGGCCAGCACACATGTACAGAATGCGCTGTTCACATATAACGACATGGGAAATATCAGCACGTCATCCTCAAAACTGTTTCTTTTGCTCCCTATAGGCTATGCCTTAAGCTCTGATGCTGGCCCGCGACAATCCAGCGCTGCTTCACTGTAAAAAAAAAAAAAAAAAAACTACAGAGTTTCCCTGCAGGACGAAAAAGGAACGCGTACAGGACGGAAAACAGAATAGAAGCGAGAAAGTTTGCGCTTGATGACGCTGGTGGAACTCGCGGAAAGTAAGGCTGTGGGATATTGTATAATTCGCATCCGAATGGTGGTGGCGTTTCGCAGAGTGCATGGCGTAACGGAAGTTCGAGTAACAAGAGTTATTCCTGCAATAGGACGCGATAGGTTTGAAATGCTGGTGGCGGTCGTGGTAATGTAGATGATCTGTATTTCTTGCAGGAGGCTGCCTCTGGACGCCATCATTATCCTGACGCATTTGACGGTAGACGAACACGAGGCGGGTCTGCCGTGTGTGATCACGGGAGGGGCTCCTTACAACGTGCGGCAAGTTACAAACATTTTGGGCATGGTGAGACATTCCTGCGTCATCCTAGTGTCCTTGATCGACCCCAAATACTGAGTGCAACAAATTTATTCTGACCCACTCAGTATGCAAGGTGTTTCCTTTTTATTTTTAGCTGCATCAACTTAAAGAAATCGATAGTGGAAGTTCCGTACGTCGCAATGTAGAAAACAGGGCACTAATTAAGCCTAAAGTAAATTTTTCACATGGCGGTGAAAATATGAGGAGACCACGCCCATAGGCGGTTGATGCCATAGTGATCGTCGGCGAAGCGCAAACATACGAAAAAGTTACGCCTCCATGTCGAAACGGCAATGCATGCATTGAGGTCATGTTGGTCTCACAGACGAACCCGTGCGCTCCATCGAGCCGAAACATGCCAAAATAATCAGAGTCTTAGGCAAATTAAACGGAAAGTAATGGTCGGTCTCCACGATCAAAATAACTATTTGAACAATAAGTCAAGTGACCTAATCAAGACATTTTGAGCCACTGTATTTCGATCTGGCGTTTCGTTTCATCCTGGGAAAGAAGTAGTGAAGTTTTACATGCCAAGACCGCGATCTAATTAGGAAGCACGCCGTAGTGGGGGACTCTGGAAATTTGGACCACCTGCGGTTCTTTAACGTGCACTTAAATCTGTATACACGGGTGTCTTTGCCCCCATCGCCACGCGGCCGCTGTGGCCGGGATTAGATCCCTCGACCTCGTGCTTAGCAGCCTAACACCACAGCCACTGAGCAACCACGGCGGCTTCATTTCGGGAGCACCCTACTCATGATTTACCAAGTTGTGCACTGTAGAAACATTCCTGACCTTCTATGAAAACGTATCGAAAAAATAGAAAATATCGACAGTACTTGTAGATGCTGGTATCTAGTTGGTATCTGGCGTCCCTGCACTTCGTAGTCATTTTTCTGGTTTCTTTGGCCGATTCTAGCGTAGAGAAATACGGAATTTGTTTTTGTTCATTGCCAAAAAAAAATAAAAAAACACCCTTAAAAGACATATTCCATTCTGACAGTGAAACAGCCAAACAGCCTTCATTCAGTGCTCTTGAAGAATGCTGGCCCCAATATTACTACGCAAGGCACATGCTAGGCATACATGAAGACAGAACACTACATGTCTCATTGCGCACGCTTGAAGTGGAAGAATGAAAACTAGCGTGACTGAAGTGACCTAATCATGACCAGCACGATACAAGTGAACCTATTAGCGCAGAAACGTTGCGACGAACCACACCAAATACTGCAGCGGCTACGCCACAGCTCGTCTAAAAAAGGTAGTCATTTTGACTAAGAATAATAAAAACTACCTCGCTTGACAATAAACTAGCCGCGTTACATTATTCTGATATCATCATTATTTTTATGCGTGATTTCTTGTTGTTCTGATGTTTTCGTGGTCGTCTACCTACATACATCGTTACATTATTTTAATCACCCTATTATTTTTTATGCGTGATTTCTAGTTCCCACGATCATCCACCTACATGAACACGTGAAAATTCCCACCGCGATTTTGGGATCGGATGGGACGAAGATTAATGCGGCCGTGGGACTACTATGGATGTGACATACCAATCAATCGAAGTATGCGTAGTAAATTCTTCGCGAGATCAATTGGTCGTGAGTTGCAGGTATTTCGCAAAATCTTTTTGCTCTGGGAAATTAAGCCGATCTCAGCTTTTCATCTCGGCTAAAAGTTTTTCTTTTTTTTTTTGTTGTTGCGAAATTGAAAAAGACAATAAGCACATGCCTTCAAGGATGTATCAGCGGGATTGTAATTGATGCGAAATATTAGTTGTAATCAGTATATGCGCCATTCAACAGGTACAAGCAGCAAACAGCCTACACCAGTCCGCAGGCCATCCCATTCGGCAGAGGCAGGTAGCATGTTTCGATATACATGTATTTCTTTTGCGACAAAAATTCATTAGCAGAAGTCATCAGAAACAATCTTCGCGCAGAACCTAATAAACAAACTTCATATGGGGCGTCCAATGGATAAAATTAACATAAAAGAGCGATTCACTTTGGCGAACAATTATCACAATAATATTTCCGACTAAAGAACAAATATCGAGATCGAGCTCGCTCGGCTGCAGTCTTGGAGAAAATGAGCTACCGCTCTGCGCAGCCGCATCGCTAAGCACCTCAGAAGCGTGCCCTATGCCCCGGTGGCTTGCTGACGTTCAATATACCGGTCTGAGCCGGCGCTTTCCGGAAAATTCCCGTTGCCGTAGAATCAGAGACCGCACAGCATTGGCTCTTCCATGGTACTGTGACCGGGTTGAGACCAGCCACGCAGTAACCGCGGGTGTGGGTCGTCCTCTACGCACAACCAGCGCACCGATGTGTTGTTCTGGCGAAAGTGACGCTCGAGCTCTTCGTCGGTCGTATTGACGTTTGCCTCCAGTCGAAGCATCGACCCCAGCTGCTGCTGCCGCCATCCTGACAGTTACGCGTTCAATTCGTGGGCTTTCGTAATTCGCGAGTATCGCCCGAGTTGGCTTGTCAAACAAAAGCATAGGCCACGCCTCGCGCGTAGCATGCCACTGTTGTGCGCGTACACGCCATGGTTGGGCCACACCCAACGTGGTTGCCGGCTACAGCAAAGCGCTGGTGAGAGACAGCAACAAACTTGAAATTGGAATTATAAAAGACACAATGGACACATGTGCTATCGCTGATGGATCGGCGCCCCACTGGGGAAAACACATCTAGCGTCGACTGTTCCTGGTTTCTTTATCTTTCGGACTGCGAAGGGATCTCAACCCTAGACACTTAGACATCTTATTGTGCGCGGCTGTCGCGCCTTCAGCGCTATCTGTAGTCATCCACAAACCCCATGAGAGCCAGTTTGTGTGCGACGGCGACGAGTGACGGCTTTGAGCGACGAAACGGGCCGTCGTGCTAACGTGCTCGTTCTTGTCGCTCAATCACTAGATTCTGGAGTTCTAGAACTGGTCGCTCATCGCCAGGAAGTGTTATGAGTGACTATAGGCAATAGACGCGAAGCCGGAGCTGGGTGTGCATCAGTCAATTACTACCGATTGCGGCATGGAACGAGCAAACAGAATTTTGATACGTTGAAGAATAAAAATCTACTGCATGACCTTTACAAATATTTTATGCTGCTCCTTCATAGCAAAACAAATCAACTTTAGAAATGCCCGCGTCATGCACTCTCGGCAAGTATTTGCTGCCCTCATAACGGCAACGGCGATCGCTCAAAGTCATTGCTAGCGCGCGGCTCGAGTTGGCGGCGATGAGCGAACGCGACCGCAATCCCCACCGAATCGCTTGTCTCTGTCGCGCGCAAGATCGCTTGCATGTTCTTTATACTTCATTGACTGCTCTCGCGCAAGCTCGGGCGAGCGAAAAACTCGGGGATCCTGCATAGTGCACCTGATATTAAAAGGACACTTAAGGCGAATACTGTATATAGACGAAAGCAGGTCGACAATTTTCGTATAATGGTAATGCGAAAACCGGCCGTCAGCTTAGGAGTGAGGATTATGCTTAGTGGCAACCACCAGGGGCCGAATCCACCGCTCTTTTTGTTCATAAGTGATTTTAGAGCGCAGCTCTTTGGCGTCCGTTCCTGGGTTTCGCGTCGTCGTCGGCGTTGTCGTCGGCCTCGTAACCAGCTCCGCCCCCCTTTCATCCCCCCAGCGCTAGCAGCGACCGACTGATACCGCTGGATGCCGCTGACGCCGCTAGAGAGTCAAGATAACGTGACTGCATAGAACACCGTCGCCGCCATGCAGAAAGAGGAGGAAAGGGTCCCCCCCCCCCCCCCCCCCCCTGTTCTTGTGTGGCGGATAGGGTGCTCTTCAGTTGCCGACGCGCCGGTTATTTCACGTAGGCCCCGGCACGTCGACGAATACGTGACCACCTTCCCACGGCTAGACCTGGTTCTTAGCGCTGCGGAAGCGAGGGTATCATATTGTTTGTGTCGGCACCGGCGGCGTTGTCCCTGAAACCAACTCCGCAGCTGGGGTTGACTCACTATCGGCGTCAGCGGCGTCAGTCAGTCGCTGCTATCTCTTCCCTCCTCCCTTTATCGTGTTGTCCGCTTGCTGCGCGCGCTTCTGCCCCCATCGTTTGCCGCTGGGTGTACACGTCGCTCCCCTCCCCCCTCTTCCTGCGAGTCTCCGGTTGTCAAAGCGCCGGCTCGAACTTAATTCCTTTCTTCGCTCCTCCTCCAATGCAACCCCTGTGCGGTGGCAATCAGAGAGCCAGATCGGTGGCGGCGGATCTGTATATGTGCACCGCCCGA
>NC_092816.1:87056751-87138099 GCF_023375885.2 Dermacentor andersoni
TCCAAATTCACGGACATCTGCTACATAAGGACTGCCTTTGTTGCTGGCTCTTCGCGATGCACAGCTTCAGCCTCGAGGATAAAATAGTTCACTCATCCGTCAACGTTGTAGCCTTAACCTCCAACGAAAGGACTGCAACATGAGAACGTCTGGATGAGTGATTACCGGTCGTTTTACGTCAAAAAAAGTGATAGTGTAGCTTCTTGGCAGCACGAACTAGGCGCAAGTTTCTCGCACGTTTTCTACGCATATCCACCCCAACTCACAATCAAACGTACGCCTACCCTATGGCGAGGTTATTAAGAACAAGTGAACGGGCGCACGCTTGCTTTAGTGTTCCGAAGCATGGGTGGCGGTGACTACACCGGCCGTACACTAGTGTTCGAAGCTGAACGTTTCGTAACGGTACACACATTAAGCGGTTCACACAGTAAGCAAAATACTAGCGATAATATGTATTTGATACAAGCTATTACGATGCACAAGACATCTACGTTACAAACCTTGTGTCCACCAAGAACAATTCTATCGCAACTCAGCACACCCACGTGCGTTAGGGGGAAAGTAGGCAATCTGAGAGTGACCGCACAGAGGAACGTTACTGAATCAGGAAGATGACACCCTGCTGCTTCGAAGTGTTTGCAAATAAAGAATGATTGATAGTCATTCAATTCATAAACGGAAAGCTAGGATAGCTTCGGTTACATTTTGGCCCCGCTTTAATTACAAGCATCGTAAAAGCTGCGCGCGCCGTTTGGATAAAGCGTGCCCTTAACGTGTCCTTTGAAACTAGTCAAAGCTTCGCGTGGCGTCCAGCTAGTCACCGCCTACGATATCGGCCGAAACAGAAGTTTCCATAGCCGCACTGGCATCCTGTGCATCCACTGTAAACACAGAAGTAACGGCGGCAGTTGAGGCAAACAGTAGACGCGTCGCCATGTGATCAAACATTGCAGCGCCCACGGGATCGCCGTGAAAAGGGTTGTTAGGTGAGGTAGGAACAAACATTAGTGCAGAAAAACTTATTTTTATTAAAGAACAATGCACAGCTTGAACTTAATTAAATAAACAATATGCCTAGTGAACTTCATATGGAAAGGTGACAAGGAAATTAAAAAAAAAATTGTAAATGTTTTAGTTACGAATGGATACCTGTTTTAACCACCCTCCCCAAGAAAGGGTGTTTGCGCCGCCATCAGTTGCAATTCCATGTAGCTTGTGTAATTTGGAGAAAGACACGCTCCTAAAGCTTTGCGCTTTAAGCTAAATGTATTCCAAACTGCTTCTATTTAATTTCTCAATCAGACCTCGATGATTGTACAAAAACTGTTCTGGATCTTCCCGCTTTGCATCTGCGTCACGCGACGTCATGAAAACTGTGAGAACCCCCTTAAGATATGTGTTCGCGCTGCTTATGCATTATTAGACCGAACAAAAGAAGAATTATTGCTTCCGATTCCAGAGGAATTTCACCTTTAGCCCTCCACGATGGGCCACAAGGTTTCGGGATGCGCTCCCTTCGCCTTTCTGCTTCACGACATCACAAAACCGCGAATCAGCCCTCGATGATTGTTCAAAAACTGTTCTGGATCTTCCCGCTTTGCATCTGCGTCACGCGACGTCATGAAAACTGTGAGAACCCCCTTAAGATATGTGTCCGCGCTGCTTATGCATTATTAGACCGAACAAAAGAAGAATTATTGCTTCCGATTCCAGACGAATTTCACCTTTAGCCCTCCGCAATGGGCCACAAGGTTTCGGGATGCGCTCCGTTCGCCTTTCTGCTTCGCGACATCACAAAACCGCGAATCAGCCCTCGATGATTGTTCAAAAACTGTTCTGGATCTTCCCGCTTTGAATCTGCGTCACGCGACGTCATGAAAACTGTGAGAACCCCCTTAAGATATGTGTCCGCGCTGCTTATGCATTATTAGACCGAACAAAAGAAGAATTATTGCTTCCGATTCCAGACGAATTTCACCTTTAGCCCTCCGCAATGGGCCACAAGGTTTCGGGATGCGCTCCCTTCGCCTTTCTGCTTCGCGACATCACAAAACCGCGAATCAGCCCTCGATGATTGTACAAAAACTGTTCTGGATCTTCCCGCTTTGCATCTGCGTCACGCGACGTCATGAAAACTGTGAGAACCCCCTTAAGATATGTGTCCGCGCTGCTTATGCATTATTAGACCGAACAAAAGAAGAATTATTGCTTCCGATTCCAGACGAATTTCACCTTTAGCCCTCCGCAATGGGCCACAAGGTTTCGGGATGCGCTCCCTTCGCCTTTCTGCTTCGCGACATCACAAAACCGCGAATCAGCCCTCGATGATTGTTCAAAAACTGTTCTGGATCTTCCCGCTTTGCATCTGCGTCACGCGACGTCATGAAAACTGTGAGAACCCCCTTAAGATATGTGTCCGCGCTGCTTATGCATTATTAGACCGAACAAAAGAAGAATTATTGCTTCCGATTCCAGACGAATTTCACCTTTAGCCCTCCGCAATGGGCCACAAGGTTTCGGGATGCGCTCCCTTCGCATTTCTGCTTCGCGACATCACAAAACCGCGAATCAGCCCTCGATGATTGTACAAAAACTGTTCTGGATCTTCCCGCTTTGCATCTGCGTCACGCGACGTCATGAAAACTGTGAGAACCCCCTTAAGATATGTGTCCGCGCTGCTTATGCATTATTAGACCGAAGAAAAGAAGAATTATTGCTTCCGATTCCAGACGAATTTCACCTTTAGCTCTCCGCAATGGGCCACAAGGTTTCGGGATGCGCTCCCTTCGCCTTTCTGCTTCGCGACATCACAAAACCGCGAATCAGCCCTCGATGATTGTTCAAAAACTGTTCTGGATCTTCCCGCTTTGCATCTGCGTCACGCGACGTCATGAAAACTGTGAGAACCCCCTTAAGATATGTGTCCGCGCTGCTTATGCATTATTAGACCGAAGAAAAGAAGAATTATTGCTTCCGATTCCAGACGAATTTCACCTTTAGCCCTCCGCAATGGGCCACAAGGTTTCGGGATGCGCTCCCTTCGCCTTTCTGCTTCGCGACATCACAAAACCGCGAATCAGCCCTCGATGATTGTACAAAAACTGTTCATGATCTTCCCGCTTTGCATCTGCGTCACGCGACGTCATGAAAACTGTGAGAACCCCCTTAAGATATGTGTCCGCGCTGCTTATGCATTATTAGACCGAACAAAAGAAGAATTATTGCTTCCGATTCCAGACGAATTTCACCTTTAGCCCTCCGCAATGGGCCACAAGGTTTCGGGATGCGCTCCCTTCGCCTTTCTGCTTCGCGACATCACAAAACCGCGAATCAGCCCTCGATGATTGTTCAAAAACTGTTCTGGATCTTCCCGCTTTGCATCTGCGTCACGCGACGTCATGAAAACTGTGAGAACCCCCTTAAGATATGTGTCCGCGCTGCTTATGCATTATTAGACCGAACAAAAGAAGAATTATTGCTTCCGATTCCAGACGAATTTCACCTTTAGCCCTCCGCAATGGGCCACAAGGTTTCGGGATGCGCTCCCTTCGCCTTTCTGCTTCGCGACATCACAAAACCGCGAATCAGCCCTCGATGATTGTACAAAAACTGTTCTGGATCTTCCCGCTTTGCATCTGCGTCACGCGACGTCATGAAAACTGTGAGAACCCCCTTAAGATATGTGTCCGCGCTGCTTATGCATTATTAGACCAAACAAAAGAAGAATTATTGCTTCCGATTCCAGACGAATTTCACCTTTAGCCCTCCGCGATGGGCCACAAGGTTTCGGGATGCGCTCCCTTCGCCTTTCTGCCTCGCGACGTCACAAAACCGCGAAAGCTTATCACTTCGAAGTTACGTGTACACATTAAAGATGCATTAAAGATGCATTATTCTATTCCTCTAGAAACGGTGCAGCCTCCAGCTGTCCCAAAAGAACAGATGGAGGCTGCCCCGTTTCTAGTGGAATAGAAGTCTGCCCACCAATCGCTTTGGCACTGGCTGCTTGAAGCTACGGGGCAGAACGGACTTATTTACGCATATTTAACTTTTTTTTACGTGGCGATGAAACGTTGCCAAGCCCTTTCGGCACGCATATAATGTGGCTCTGCCAATTATTCTCCGGTGAGGATCCGTATTAGCGGCACTTTTGACCTTCAGTTACACACGGCCGCGATTTTTTCGAGCAGCCACCGCAAGCTAAGCAAAGGGAAGCGTACCAATCTTAGACGCCACTCCTTCTTCCTGAACGGCCCTCCTGCTCATCCCTCATCTTTAATAGGTTGTCAACTTTCACGCTCTAGTCAACCTCACTGAAACACTCGCCACCTTTGCGCGCTCCTGGCGTCTTGTCAGCCAATTAGATAAGAAAAAAGGTGTAGTGACGTTTGACTTAGCGAACGCGGGTGACACGCAAGCGTATGGATGCAATGGCGCACACCAAGCTATCGGCCATCGATGCGCCTAAGTGCCTAGACTGTCGGCATCGCAGAACAACTTCAATATAAGGCTCGCGCCGCCGCGTCATACGCCGCAGCCTCTGGAGTAGAACGCCCCTCCCCCACACCCCAGCGGGCTCAGGCACACATGAACACATACTCGATGACCGCGGTCACTCGCTGTCAAAACCCTAGCGTGAGGAAGCGAGCCAGCAGCAGGGAGCGAAGTGACCTTCGTGGTGTCATCGCTTCAACGCAAACTGAGCGGCGAGAGCATAGCACGGACAACATTATGAGCCGTCGGCGCACCTATACTCTGCCCCCAACGCAGATCAATTTCAAGATTAGGCGCGCACGACCGCGTGGCCTCGCAATGCGCATTTGCTGCCAAAGTGCAACACCGCGACCCCGTTGAGAAGACTGCGCGCTTTCTCCCTGCTTTCTTCACTTCTGCGCGCGAGATTGAGCCGCCATCGTCGGGTCCCCCGCCGTATCCCTTCACTCCCACTATATAGCATATATCGTGCTTGTACGATGTTATCAATCGACGAACCCGGTATGTTCTTCCCGCAGACGGCACCCGTAGCAACTGCAAAAGGAGGTCTACCCAACACGCAGCTGCCTACCCTCCTCCTCCGCGATGCTTCGCGTCTTTTCTCCTACCCAGCTTCGCTCAACGCCACCTGGACTTTTTTGCTGGACTTTCCTCTAAGTGGCGTTGCTTTCCCGCGCGCGTGCTCTAGCGCGCTGGGATTCGCGCCTGTTGTAACGAATGTGGTGTAGAACAGTCCATCGCGTCACTTCGAAAGTTTGCCCTTTTATGTTTTCCAATTCGATGGGTTCTGAATCCTTAGCTGAACTAGGTGGGAGAAGATAATTACCTAGTTGTTACTTGTACAACAAATTAAGCTGGAACAGCCACATCGCTAATAGATGTAATTGATGCATTCGCAATCCTCCGTGGTTGCTCAGTGGCTATGGTGTTGGTCTGCTGAGCACGCGATCGCGGGATCGAAGAGAAAGCGTCTCAGATAAAAGAACAACCGCATCTGCGAAATGCATGGAGTGATTTTTATAAGACGGCACTATTTCCGTAGCGTCTGCAGGTATTTCCCGCGAAGTATGAAGCGTAGTAGAAACCACGCACGAGCTCGGGGTTTTCGCAACAGAGTTCTGTAGTTTGTGAGGAGCTGTAGTACGGGCGACCACTTACGCTTATGGAGCCAGCGCGTGCTCGAAGTCTACAAATACGTAAGCCAGGGACATATCAGAAAGTGATTTTTTTTTGATACCACATCCCCCCCCCCATTTCAGGATATTGCTTTCAACTGAAGAGTTTTCTCGGCCGCATGTTGTAGTATTAGCGCGCCTAGAGGCTGCATAAGAAACGTGACAACACGACAGGTGCCTCTTGCGCCAAGAGACATATCGATGACAGTGATACGATGAGGTGGCTGACGGCCACTGTCAAAAAGTAAAACAATGCATGCGTGATAACATCGTGCACTGATGTCTTCGCTGGCTGCTCAGGCATGGCACAGACACCACGGGCAAAAGCTGCGTGGGTGACGTCGCTTGAAAACTATTTCCATCGTCCTCGCACTACGTGCAAACCAAGTTTAATAATGGGCTCTGGCGTTTCAGAGTGAACGTAGTGCCAGGGCGATCAGGGCAATGGACAAGAACGAGAGAACGTTGAAGGAATACGACACTGCAACATGTTTGAAGTCAAGGGTCTGACGGAATCCCGTCTGCTCGGTATGGTACATGACGAAAATTAGATAGCACCGACAAAAAACCGAATGACGTTTCGGCTCCCCTACGGGAGCCTTGTTCACAATGAGCTGGCACCGACCAAAAAAAAAAAAAAGTAAAGATGGAGTGACGTTGCGTTAATACATTTTTCCTTATTTTGGTTGCTGCACTCTAAAAACAAAGAGTTCCAGGCACTCTCTTTGAGGGAGTATCTGCTTGTCCCATATTTCACTCTCTTTTCGAAAGTAGATTGACCCTCTATGAGAGAGAGTAGGTCAACTCCTCCCGACAGAGTATAGTTACTCCACCGGAAGGGAGTGCTAGTACTCTTCGGCAGAGTGCTAATACTCTCCCCACATGGGTAATAGCACTCCCCGAGACCGAGTACTTCTACTCCTCCAAACCGAGTACTTCTCCTCCAAGCCGAGTTTTTATACTCCGCCTATTAGAGTGCTAGTAATCTTCCCAATAGTGTGAAATCGCGATGTAGATCCATGGTCCCGTTAGAAGGGAATCGCAATAGTTACATGAGGGGAATACTTGATTCCTTCAAAAGCAGCTCCTTCACTTGTGCTTGGTGAATGGGATGTAATCTCTAGTCGCCGAGTAACTCAAATGAAAAGTTTTCTCTCTTTAAAGGTCAAAATATTTATTGATCAGTCACAAGACAAACTGTATATTATTTTAAGAAACGCACTGACAAACATATAAAATCATATTACAATGATGTCCATGAACTTTAGAACATATCTTGTAAAAAACATAAGTAAGTTCTCTAAAGTTTCAGCAGAATTACAGTGTAGAAATGTAGAAGAACAGTGTAGAAGTGTACAATGGAAAGTTAAACAGAACAAACGTGTGCAAACTCACAAGGAGTTGACACTGTGATCGAAGAGAAATATGCACCACAATTACTGGTCAGCAAACGCATTCCTGGCACAAAACGCATGCACGTATATGGCAGATGTTACCAGATGAGCTGCTAATCATGGGGCTGGTAATGTAGATAAATTCTAAAGAAACGTTTTGCGTGCCATATTCTAAGACGGCAGCTCATTTGATAACGTCCTGTACAGCGTGTGGATGTTCCTGAGAGTATAGTGCATTGAGAAATGTTTTGTATATTCTCATGTAAGGCCGCATGTCTAGCTAGCTTGGTGTGACATACTGTATATTGAAAGTTTTCTTGACATTTAGTGATATATGGCATACCCATTATACCTACATTCTAGTTTTCTCATCCAAATTGCATGGCAGTGTATTTTGATTCTTTGGTGTGCGCTCCTCTCCACTACGTGCAGTCGCGCTGGGCTGGCTCTTTGACATCCTTGTGTCCTTGCAACTGCCTTGTTGCGTTATAGAAAGCGGGTGCCTGAAAAATATAATGTGCAGAAGTGAACACGAGGACGAGGTGTAAAATGTTAAGGCAGTCAAGAAGTAAGGTCATTGCACTAAACGAAAGTCTTAGCTCTTAGTCGCCCTACTCAAATGCATGGAGACATCTAAATGGCTGCGACACTCAACTGCTAAACTTCAATCTTAAATTTGATCAAAATAGAAATAACCGACAGATCGTCCTCGTTCAGCACCAATGTTAAAATACTACTACTAATAAATAGAATATTGGTCATTGTTAGATGTCATAAGTCTGTCATTAGTCTGGTGTGTCACAAATACCACTTGTGGCACATCCTAAGCACGTGCCCAGTGTGCCCCCGCACCATCTCTCGTTTCACTGCCCAAGCCATAATATGAGGATCATATCTGCAAACATGATGCTCAGTAGGGATGAAAATATGGTCTTCAGTTCAATGGATATGACTGGCTGTGCCTGTAAGAAAGGGCAACAAGGCTTGTTATGGCAAGCTTACCCAGATTTCAATACCAACAAGAAAGTTCACTGCGGCGTGAATCTAAGCTACTAAAATTCATGAGCTTATTTTCATTTATGAGGTGCCCAATGAAGTTCATTTTTGACAGACTCGACTACTGCTGCAGTTTGAAATCTAGTATTTTACATTCTTGATGGCATGTAAAAGTTGCAGTTAGACCACAGTTAGTCTATTAGACCAATCTTTGTGTTTGTACGACAGACGACTGGTTATACAGAACTAAAGCAACGTTTTATTTTTATACTTTATTTCTCCACTACATTAAAGCGATAAATACATTTTAATCTGCCATGCGCATTAGCACGATGCACACATTACGCTTGTAACCCCAGAGGAAGGCTGATTTAGCGGTTCATATGATATAACTCTGAAAGAGCAACTCATATTGGCAAATGCACAGGCATGTCCAAAACAATAAGCGTATGCAATGCGGCACTGCAATTGTAATTCCACACAGCAGCCGTTATATTCGATGCCGATGCATAACTCGCTGCTTAACAATTCACAGAGTTCGTAGACATAATCACACTTTCAGATTCGCACCGTGCTTGAAAACCGCAACAGGAGACAAAATCAGACGCATAATCACACCATTTCAATACATGAGCAAACACAGTTCCGTCTTGGAGTTCAACCCCATGAGGGAGATTTAGTACGCGACGGCGCCGAGCGACGGCTTCGAGCGACGGCTTCGAGCGACAAAACGGGCCGTCGCTCGAACAGATCGCTCGGTTCTGGAAATCTCGAATTCGTCACGCGTTGCCCGGAGGTGCTATGAGCGACCAGCCCATAGCGCGAAGCCGGAATTGGATGTACATAGCTTAAATACTACCAAGTGTCGCGCCGAACAAGCAAACAATAGAATTATTATGCGTGTCAAGGATAAGAACCTACTGCGAGTACTTCGGAAATATTTTATGCTACTTTTTATAGTAAAATACGCCAACTTAAATTACTAAAGCACGTGTCGCGTACGCTAGTTTTGACGCATATTTGCAGCCTTCATACCGGCAACACCGGCGAGACGTCGCTTAAAATCATCGCTCGCAAGGAGTACGGCTTCTTGGCGACGAGCGAACACGACAGTCATCTCCATGGCATCGCTTGTAAATGTCACGAGCAAGATCGCTTATATCGGATTTACACTTTATTCAGCATAAAACATGGTTTCCGCATGCGTTTTCAGTAAGTTCAAGATAACGCGCCCAACTGACCTCTTGCAGCATGCAGCTGAATGCTTGTGGCAAAGTTTCTAACACTGGCGCTGCACGTAACTTCAGAGGTCGCAGATAACCCATGGGCGAGACACCGTCAAGCGCGCAGCTTATTTATAACTAAAGCATGCCGCCAGCAAAATGACGCCTTCTGTTATGTGACTCCTTAATTCAACACCTTTGTGTACAGGGTAGACTGCCAAATTGAATAAATTGAAACACACAAAACGCACGCCAAGCACGCTCTGCATAGGCTCTGAATCATGGGCTGGTGAACAAACCATTTTAAGTGTCCTCTCGCCTCACGTCTTCTTGAACATACCATGGTTCTGGCAGCGATTGCGATTTTCAAAGCTCTTACCGATGGCGGCAAATGATAAAATCACGTGCAGTTATCGCGACGATTGGCCTTTTCGATTTACATCGAGAGAAATAGCGCTTGCCTAGTCCGTTGTCAATCGCGTCGGCTAAGAGCCGCTACGACTTCCTAGCGATAGCCTGTCATATAGGCAGGATGTGCACTTAAGTTAGAATTCACTTACCGTGGAGCATTTGTTATATCCAACGAATGACGAACGACTGTCGTATTTTCGCGACGACGCGAGGTGGCTGACACATGATCTCCCTTGGATGGCTTTCGTTGCTGCTTGGACGGATCACCTTTCTCCGGTGCTGTGCTATTCCGCGATGTTGAGCGCTCACTCGGTGGAGAACTCCGATTGTAAAAGTAGAGCGCTCGCTCCGCGTTCCTTTGAACTGTGGCTGCCAGTCCTCTTAGAAGCAAAACGGTGTGTTCTTTGCTCAGCGTGCGTGAGTGATACATCGCTATGTTTGGGGCCAGCCAACTACAGTGGAAGCAGAAGCTTACGCTACGTTTTGTTCTCTATTGCCGCAAGAACAGGCATTCTACTCTCTCTCAGAAGGGCGGAGTGAAAAGCACATTTCACTCTCTCCTTGCTGGCGAAGTCAGCAATGCATTTCACTCCATGCGACATTTTGCGAGAGTGAAACAACACTTTGAAGAGTAAATCGGCCGCTTTACTCCTGCGATACCCTCCCTAGTTTTTAGAGTGTGCTACCTAATTTTTATCACACTGGAACATAATATTATGGTACTGCTCTTTGCTTCTGAAAACACTTTGGCGACAAATCAGATATGACGTCGACATGTGCAGGTATAGATACTTACGGAAGTCATTAGCAGCAATACTTGGCAGAGATTTCAATATACTAAGTGCGTTCATTACCTGAAACGACAATAATAAAAATTGTTCAAAAATTTTGCAGGAATCGCTGACGATCAAAGTAAGCCAATGACAAACGGTTGCATACGGCTATTTACTTTATTAGAGGATTGACGCGGTTTATGGGGCACATTTGCTGCAGTCAGAAATATATTCAGGAAGTATTTTTAATTCCACCGCGTAATTCCGTAGAACACAGTCTCATTTGAAGTGGCGGTACAGGTGGCTTTACATAAAGCCAATTTGTCATGTGTGCGATGTGTCAAGCGGCGAACCTACCCATCCTACCCGCATGTTTTTGTGTCTTTAGAAGAGCCGGTCAGGCGGTCAGTGCGCGAGTAACTAAGAAGACCCAAAAAGCATCAGTTGAAAAAATGACTTGAGGGGCGTAGCATCAATGCGTCGGGTAATATCGCATCAGGTAACATGGCGACAACGAGTCTGGGTGAAATGCGTTGGGTAGCTAGAAGGCAGCGGTATGATCTTTCAAGGGACGTTAGCGCGAGTAGCTCAACGTAGGTGTCGTCACGGCGGTATACAGATGTGGCGATACCCTGTGTGCATAGAGAAAGAAATTCAACGAGAGGGGACACTCGGCGAAAACTGGCAACAGGAAACACGTCACGCCTAGTGTTAATCCAATCCATTAGTTGACGCGAGCATCGGGAAAAAAAATGTGAAATGAACTTATAGAGAACGTTTCATATTTTTGATTCTTTCCCGCTAAAACTAAACAGTTTTGCACATAAATGAACTTATATTTCTCGACCTATTTTTGTTGTGTTACCTAGCAACAAGCTAGCGGCGCGCCAGACGCGCCACATGATGCGTCATGCGCAGCAAGACGTGCCACTGAAGCGAGCGATGCCGGCTGCGCATGTGAAGTTCGTCTGTTCGGCGACCCGTCCATTTTGGATGTAGCCCGTTTCATTTCATTTTATTACCTTAAACACCCCATTCGGGGTATTACATACGGGGTGGTTAACATGTGGACACAAGAAAAGGCAGGTGTTACAATGAAATACAAGTTTGAACACTTTCGAGAAATTGTGAATGACATGTGACGGCTGCAACATTGAAGGGTAGGTCGTTCCAGTCCTTGCAGCTCGAGGAAAAAATGATTTAAAGGTGACAGTTCGTGTTCGAGGACGAGAAACTTGGAGTTGATGGCTGGTGCGCTGTGACATGCGTGAAGATGATGGGATGACGTAAGGTGAGCGGCTTAGTGAGCTGTAAAAAGTTGTGATAAAAAGAGAGCGTGGCGATGCGATGACTAAAAGCAAGAGATGTCAAGCTAGATTGTGCTTTTAAATGTGAAATGCTGATCTTATATGAATAAGAAGAATGGATGAATCTAGTCGCACGATTCTGAACTGACTCGAATGCATTGATGATATATGTTTGATCAGGGTTCCCGATGGCGGCGGCATATTCCAGTTGTGGTCTGAAAATGATTTGTATGCGAGTAGTTTGACGTGCTGTGGAGCATGACGAAGGTGACGCCTCATGAACCCAAGGATCTTGTTCGCTGACGAAATTACGTTAGTCGCATGCGCATTCCAGGAAAGGTTGTGAGACAGGGTTACGCCTAAGTACTTATGGGCACGTTGCAAGTGCTAGGCGGCGCCCTGTCTTTCGGATCCCTAGCGCTATCTGACGAATAGTTGCTCGAATGTGGTAGGATTGCTCACGGCGTAAGCAGCTCGCGCTGCGTGTTTGGAGCCCTGTTTGACGATAGTGATGGCGCGAAATAGAGTGCCGAAATTAATTTTAGCCGGGTTTCGGGAATTGAAAGATCTTGACAACCTTTTTCGTGAAAAAAATTCAGAGAAAGGAAGTCGTCTATTCGACGTGAGGGAAGTGTTGAACTCGCACTTATCGGAAGTGACTACTAGGTGTATTCCGCAAACGAAAAATAACGCACCAGCGAGATGCGTGAAGCTCAGCGTAAGTTACTTCGTTACCTACGGTGCGGACGCATGAAATTATACGTGACATTGATTCTTGAAGATCGGCGATAGCAGACAAATCCTAGCGGGGAGCTGCGATTGCCGTGCTGGCATCGCAGGGAAGTGCAAGCACGCCGCGGTAGTTTCCCTGTACATACACGACGGCAAATGCGAATCCAACACATCGCATCCAAGAACGTCGGGCGTACGAACGGCTCGTAAGACCTACCTGAGGTAAACTATGTTGCTCTCGCCAAGCACAAATAAAGGTGAGGAACTTACCAGTTGTGAAAGACTACGCTGGGAAAATATTTCCGTGCAAGTTACTGGGAGTTCGATATTTTTATGTTGTTGTGATTTTTCAGTGCGTGCAAAGGAGGTTCCAATAAACCACGCCGTCAAATATTTTGGTGATCTCAACTGCCCCTTAGTTGATATGCTGGGCGCAGAAGGGTGCATGCCAGCTGAGCCAGCTGTAACCCCTCCTCGTAGCTCTCAGCAAGAACTGGCGCTGTTTGAATGGGAGACGATTGAGAAAGAGTTCCCCAGCTTCGCTGCAGTACAGTGAGGAAACAAACTACTTTGTTTGCTACATATCCTGGTGCGCACTGCAGGTGTCCCGTTGCGTCCATCATTGCTGTAAAAGCAACGAATTCAGCGTTAGCGCACTTGGCATAATGCCGGAACATTAAACAGCCGTCGGACGAGCGCGATCCAGTGTTGACGCCGTTCTGCTTCATACGTTCGCCTCGGAAACCTGTAAATTTTGTTCCGCCTGAGTTGGTGTACGGGCTGTTGCAGCTCACTACGCAACAGCTCGGGTTGCACTTCGGCATATTGCTCAGAAAAGGCAACAGCTACGCGCGAAATAGTGCACAGACAGGCTTTCCGAACGCAAGCGGGCCAGTCGTATCCTGCCGAGTGCGTACTCGCCACCGCGAGGGGTGCCCCAGTAGGCGCGGAAACTACGTTCGCAACCTGCCTATAGGCTAGAACTGATTCTACTGCGACGTTTGGAATTGTGTAAATAGAGAGATAAGGATTACGACGGCGGGAAATCGAAATAAATTTGTACTTATTAGGGTTCAAGGCCACTTGCCAACGGTTGCACCAGTCCTTCACGTTATGAGGTCATTCTGGAGATATGCTGGGTCAGAGATGTTAGTCACAGACCGATGAATCACACAGTCGTCAGCGAACATGCGAATAGGTCAGAAACCATGCGGTGGAAGTTCGTTAATGTATATTAGGAAAAGAAGCGGTCCTAAGACTGAGCCTTGAGAGAAACCTGAAGTGACAGGGAAGGGTTCGGAGGAGACGTTATTGACAAGGACGAACTGGGGGCGATTAGTAAGGAATTCTTTTCCCCATTGTACTACGTGAGGATCCAAGTTCCATCTGGATAATTTTAGTAGCAAGTGGTTATGAGGCACTGTGTCAAAATCTTTAGAGTAGCTTAGAAAGATGGCGTCGGTTTTAACGTTATCAAGATTAACGTGGATATAGCTAGTTGCGTTTCGCATGAAAGCCCTTTACGAAAACGATGTTGAGAAGGGTGAAATAAGTTTCCCGAGTCTGAAAAGTTCATGATATGTGAGTATATGACATGTTCCACGATTTTGCAAGGAACACTAGTTAACGAAATGCGGTGGTAGTTTAAGGGGGATCTTTGCTACCTGCTTTGAATACTGGAACGACCTTTCCCACTTTCCAATCATCCGGTAAAGCACCTGTAGACAATGATTGCGAGAACAACAGAATAAAACAAAGAGTGAGGCATTGTTCAATGTTATTTGCCGGTTTGCACGATGGTGTGTTGGAAGTGTTCTTATAGCTAGTACAGCCTTCAGTATTAGACCTTTAGGGATTGTATTGTTCCCCTTACAGACTGTGTAGGTTTTCAGAAGGGAGGTGTAGCTCGCACGATTTTTGGTAAGTGTTCTAGCCTGTAAGAATTCGGTGCTACGTGGCAGAGAAGAGTTATTGACTTGCGATGGCTGTCACTTATTTGCCTTTTCGCGGATAGATCTGCGTGGGGTGTGTTTCTGTTTCGAAGGTTTCTTGCCGAATGCGTCGCTTAATTCCAGCTCGGTTTCTGTTTGACTTTGTGCGTGTACAGGTGGGCGTGTGGGTGTCTGTGTGAACACTTCGGTAGTGGATTTTCTGTTGACTGTTAGAGTTGTGTTTAATTGCACTGCAGTTTGTGTCGTTTTCGCTGTAGTGTGTGTCTTGCGGCTTCTTTCACATTCCGCTTTCTGTGTTTCGAGGGTTCCTGAGGTGACTGTCGCACTTGTGTTGTTCGGGGCGGCCCGGTCGGCAGAGGCGGCGGGGGTGGTATCTGTGGTAGATTTAAAGAATGCTTTTTCTGTACTTCCCTGTTTATAACCTTTATACCAAAGAAACAACGAAGGAACTCAAAAGTGTGTTGAAATGTATTGAAACGGCATTGAAATGTATGTTGCCCATGGAAGACGAGTGTATTCTAGATCGTTCAGACAAGAGACTCGCAGTGTATTTGAAGGCTACCGCTACCGTTAGCCTAGGGGTCGCCGCAATGTGATACAGCCCCACAAATCTCAACTTTCAGACGCAAGGAAGCTTGAGAGCAGCAGCACTCAGTCCTCAATGTATACAAGGTGTCCCACGCAACTTGCGCCAAACTTTTAACATAAGCAAATGCCACGCAGCTGGACAGAACCAAAGTAATGTTGTTTGCCGTCGCTTGAAGATACTCAGATTATTTCTCAATTCTACATAAATAGTTAGAATTACTTCATCAACTTCTCAAATATTATAATTAGATCAATAGTGTTAATGAGAAAATTATAGAGCAACATGAAACACTCCCGATACAGCTTTCTTTGCTCAATACGTGCTACGTAAGTGTTTTTCCGAGCGTGAAAGGAGCCCGCGAATACATGCAACGTGCCGCGTGTGGCCATTCGCTCGGCAATTTTGCGTGCATTTGCGGGCTTATTTCACGCAAGGAAAACACTTTTATGCAGCACGTATTGCGTAACAGAAACCTGTGTAGGGAGTTTCTCATGTTGCTCTTCCAATTTCTCATCTACACTTTTCATCTAATCATAATACTTGAGAAGGTGAAGAATTAATTTAGACTAATTATCGAATTAGGCCCAATGAAAAAAAATATAATCTGAGTATCTCCAAGCGACGACAAACATTACGCTGGTTCTGTCCAGGCACGTGTCATTGGCATATGTTTAATACTTGGCTAACATTACGTGGGACACGCTGTATAGTTGGCGTTCGGCTACAAATGTGCTTCGCCATTTTGCAGTGCGAGACCAAGTGTCCCTATCGTAACAAGTCCGAGTATGAAAATGCGAGGGAAAGAGCGATACAAGCCAAAGATACCAACTCGACTCGATAAAATAACGATGCACTTCCCTACGTATGTATAGCGACAATATTTAGGTTGCGTTTCTCTCATTGCAGTATGCTGTAGAGGTCAGAGCCCGTGACTGACTGGTCTGCAGCTGTAGCACACGTGGCTATAGGTGTACGCCGAATCAGTATATGTCTGCTGTTCTGTGTTGAGCAATCTCATGCAATGACGTTGTTTTCGTGAAATGAAAGGCTGCGAGAGACTACGTGAAAAACAACTCCTGGGTAAAACAAGCAAGAGCATCAAGTGCTGATGCATCTTTCACGCATGCAGAGTGTTCGAAATTTAATAGCACAAAAACTAAAGAATAGGTTAAGAAGCTGATGAAGTAGGATCATGAATTTGTTACTGGAAGACAAACAGCGGCATAGCCTTTTTTTATCTTTTTTTTTTTTTGCAAAGCTTATTGCACAGAAGGGTACGCTATGGAAATGGTCGAGGGACTTGTAGAGTAGTTTTTCCATACAAAGCTTGGGAGGACAAACAAATTCAGGGGCACCTCCCTGAACAGGAACTCTCCCAGATATGTGTAGCATTATATGGCGGTCGGTATGGCGCATAATGTGTTATGCGTGTTAATATGTGGGGGGGTTATACTGGTGTAGTATGGGTTATTTTCTCATTGATGCGTGACTAGTAACACCATACAGATGTAGAGAGAAACGTTGTGGCTGTTGCTAGTCCTGCTTGAAGTGTGCTCGTAGTCCAGCCTGGCCATTACACATAACTCGCGCTGCTTCTAAGGCGTCTTTGTCGTTCATATTGCTGTTTTGTCATTTGTCGTCGTCTTGCCTTGCTCTGTCGGTGTTAGTTGGTCTTCAGTGTGTATCAGGTTTTTTAGGGTGACCCACTCTGAGTGATGCTCCGGTTGAGCACACTTTTTCTTCGCATTGGTTCGACGCATCCCCTCGCTTTCGGTCTCTTTAGTCACCTCTCAACCTCAATGGTCGTATGTTCACCAGGGCGTCCCATAGTGCTTGCTATCCCCCTTTTAGTATCGGCTTAAGGATTTATGAAGTTGGTGTAACGCTTCTTTTCTACTGGCGGCATACGAAGAACGGCGCATACGGACGTTTTCGTGGAATGTTCTGCGCCGGCGCCTCTATTGCTATGAAGGACAGTGGTTTGTCTGTCAATGTACTCCGGATGGCAGCTATCAACCGTGCACAAGAATGGGCTTAACCTGCGCAATCTCGCCCTGTTTTGGGAAAGTGAACTTTGTGGCTTTAGATGGAGTGTTCTGACCAGCTGGCCGTATAATGCTACGCATTAAACGTTCCAGATTTGAGTGACCTGGCATATTCTGACTGCCCAATTTAAGACCCCGCCGTTTCTTTTCAGCAGTTGCACGAAAGCTTCAGTTGCTGAAAATGGAATTCAATACTCTATAACCATGTCTGCATTCGTTTCGCCGTTTGAAACCTTAACTACATGTCACGCTTTCAAAGACCTTCATAAGTTTTTTTTCTTTTATTACAGAAGGTTGTTTTTGATCCACACATAATTGAAGTCGCATACAAATCTGCTATAGCATTCTGTCGGGATTTTTGATCTCGGAGATATTTATTGCTTTGCTAGGGAAAAACACGAAGCTATGCATCTTTCGTAAAACACTAATAACGCCCAGGATTGCTTTCTTATATTGACACGTGTACTTCAACTTTCTCGGGTGACTGCTTTTCAACGCCTAACAATTGTTATCGCACAGTGCAGGACGCGCCTGCATGTATCTGAAATTTCACGAATGTTATCGATCGTTCTATCCGCTGTCTGTTGTCACCGAATCTTGTATAATCTGATTTCATGTAGGCACTACGCGAATGTTGTAGAACTTTCTGGAAGACACGCGAGCACCATCGATTACTCTGGAGCGTTCGATGACTGGTGTATGAAAGCTGATGCGTTTGACCCGCGGATCAGATTTCCACGGTCGCCGAATGTGTTCACTGCTATCGTTGTGCTTTGAGCATAGCCTGTTTTTGTGGGCACAGGGTCACCCAATAAAAAGTTATATTCATCATTCACAGTTTCGTCATTGCTACTGTGTTCTTCACCGTCACTACCACGTAAGAATATGAAATTTACTTCTAAAGCCGTAGCTTATCCACATAATTTGAACTTCGCCCACACGGATTCCATAACGTGGCTCAAATTTTCATGCAAAGTAAGCAAAGTGCTTGAATAGTTTAGCCAAGACGCCGGGCATAACGGAACACGCCATATTTACGCAGTATATGAAGTAATGTAGGAAAAGTACTATAATTATTAAAGGAGAATCAGACATCCAACAGTTTGTAGCAATTGCTTCAAAGGAAACCCACACCAGTTGCTCGAAAGACTTCAGTAAATATTCACGAATTTGTCCCGCACCAGGACGAATTTTTTGTCAGCTGTGAGGCTTTTCTTTGGAGGAACCCGTATAGGTTTCCTTTGTAGCAATTGCTACGAATGGGTGGATGTGTGATTCTCCTTCATTAATTACTTTTCTCCACCTTTCGGGTTTCCGCAGAACTATCACGTCAAACGCTTGCCTTTGCTTCGAGTTGTTCACAAATTCGACTTCGCCCTGCCATCTGCTAGCCGCTCTACAATCTGCTAGATGATAGAGCGGCTGCCCCGGAAAGAGGGTGGTCCCGGTTTCTTTTCCCGCACCAGGACGCATTTTTCTTCAACTGTAAGGCTTTTAACCCGTATGGGTTTCCTTTGCCCCAATTGTTACGAATGGGTGGATTCCTGATTCCCCTTTATTAATTACTTCTCTCCACCTTGCGAGTTTCCGCAGAACGATTAGTAGGTCGGAAAATACTGTAATAACTTAGGTTCAATAAATATTTACTGTGCTCCTAATTATTGCACTAGCATTAAAGTTTCGCTATACATTACACCAATAATGATTCCCGTTTCAACCAAATATAAACTTGGCGTAACGTAGAGCCCGCTTGGGATGCATTTTTCAATTCCATATTCCAATTTATCAAATTTCAATTGTCCGAACTCGGGGGAATTTGTATTTGGTCCAAGGCCGCAGCGTAAATCTCGTGCAGCTCATGAAATAACTTCAAAACGCTCCGGAGTGCTTGAACCCATTTAATACTGCTAATACCCCCCCATTCACACACTACATACTTTGCCTTCTTTGTATTTCGTTAACAATTAAAAAGACGCTCCAAGTGATCTTTTTGCCGATGCCGCCGCCGTCGTTGGCGGCGTCGCCGTAAGGTTCCGCATATATTTAGGCAAATCTATGCGACATGCCATGCCATGCTATATGACAGGCGTTGTATGCCGGTTATATTGGCACACCATCCTATTGTTAAGTTGCTCATACTAGGTCTCAAAACTTTGTCAAAATTATTTCTCAGAATTTAGAGATTATTAGCCCACGAAGAAATGTGAGGAAACAAAACACCGAAATCGCATGCCTTTTATCTAAAATCTTCTCAAGCATAAAACATTAAAAGTATGAAACAATAACAGAGCTCAAACGGAAAAATTATGTAATTTTATAGGTTCAGCTGTGTACTACGTCGGGGATCGGCCCAGCAAAAAGTTTGAAACATACCCGATGCCGAAAAGTGGTGGTAAGGTCGCTTATAAAGACATTGCCTTTAAATAATATACCTAAACGAAATTACCTGATGGTAGGAATACAGCAGAGGACCACTAGCACAACAGATCGCTTTTACTCGGTCAGCTTACGTCTACTTCAATTCATATCGCCACTGCAGCCGCGAGTCTTACACTTATTGTAATACTCAAGCACGTAGCTATCGCATTCATTGATGCATCCTTGCGGCGAAACTGTGACATTTTGTCCATAACATGACCCTTATTTTCAACAATTATGAAGAAGCTGCCTCAATTTGTTAGCCAAAAACACTGGGGAAATCAATTCCGAAGCTTTCTTAACGCATGAGAATACGCAAAATGCGAGGCTTCGGCAAATATTCACGAAGCTTCCGTTCAAGGCAGGAAGGTTAGAGTTTTTCTATATATTAAACAAATACACGCCCCGTTTTTCGCGTTGACAGTTTCGCCGCGAAGCAACTACGTTGTAAAAGGCCCGGAGCTAGGCTTTACTGACAACAGATCCTAGGACGATGGCTCTAGGTGGTGTCGAAGGACCACACTATTTTCGTCGCCTCAACAGCGTCGCCAGCAAGGTTTGCAAACGGTGTGCACTGGCCAGATGCACGTCCGAAATGTTGTAGGGTACACTCAACTCATAACGCTGCCGTTTCCCGGATGATCAGTGATCCCACGAACGTGACGAAGGACGGGTTCCTTTCTTTTAAACATGTTTGTCACGGTCAGAAAAGAACTCAGCTACAGGACACTCTTATCGCTGTCGATCGCAGTTTCTCCCACAGCTCTCCTCCTCGTCTCCTGGTAACTTTATCTATTGACTTGTTAAAAACCGTCCTGGTCCCCGAAGTTGATGGATATTGTGGGGGCGGGAATATTGCTTGAGAGCAGTTGATGAGAGCTAGACATAATGAAGAAGAGCTCAAACTTCGTACAATAAAATTAGTAGCAGGAAATGAACACATTTCAATGGCAGGTGGCATAAGTCTCACGCACCTTATACATTCCAAAGGGCCGTATTTCAACATCGGCGTAATTACCATGCAACCCTAAAGATATATCGGAGTACAAACACAATATCAAGAAAATAAATAACGAGCTACTTAAAAAGCCTAAATAGTAATTGGTATTCGTGTTACTGTAACGTTCAAACAAAACGCCCAAAGAAAAAAAAAGGAAGTAGTACAAATGTTGTCTCATATTTGCCTCTTCACTAGAACATATCTATGCCCAAATATGTTGCCGCCGCGCAGACAATGAAGGAAGCACAAGCGAGTAGTACACCGTAAGAAGAATGAGCAGCCGTAATCTATTCCTGGTAGAAAGAAGACCTCGACACGGCTAAACGCGGCAGCCCAGTGCACGCGACAAGACGTTATGAAATTGAGTTCCTCGCTGGTCGATGCTTGCTAAAGTGAGCAGCGAGCGGCTCATATTTCTATGAGTGAAAGGCCACGGACTCGCCGAAAGAACCCAGATGCCGCGCTGCAAGGCTACTTTTACTCCTCAGCGCTTACCGCGGTCAGTGTTGAATTTGATTGTTTATTCAGTACTCTGCCATGAATTTACAATCGGGAGGTCAGTAAAGGGATGTACTGTACATGACAAAAGGGTACTCTTGTCTGTTTTGTTCCATGCTCGCGAATGAAACCAGGTAGAAAAGCTGCCAAGTCGTGAGGGATAGTGGAGCCACTCATATGCGCTCATGAATCAACAGAATATGAAAAAAACTTGGTTCACAGCCGCTGAAGCGATGCGCAAGTTTACAGCGAAGCTGTTAAGGACTGGTTCCCCCAGTATCGTGTCCGTGTGCCGACACAAAACTCGAGCGTTCTCCTCCTGCGTCCGCGTGAGACACCACCAGCGTTCGTGTCGTTGAGTATGCACCGTGATTGACGCGGTCCTATTAGAATGAGACATTATTGCTTTGGCCGATCCCGAAGACAGTGCGGCGGAGGTGAAGCCGGAGTTAAGCATTCCCCATACGTGGGCCGTTCCCGAATATTGTGAAACGCCGGGCTGACTCACGGCGGAGGTGAAGCCGGAGTTAAGCATTCCCCATGCGTGGGCCGATCCCGGAGATAGCGTATTGCCGGGCAGACCTGTGCCTGAGGTGGAGCAGGCCTTAAGCAATCCCCGTACATTCGCCGATCCGGAACATAGTGCAATACCGGGCCGAGCCGCGGCTAGGGTGGAGTTTGCCATTAAGGGGCCCACATACATAGCTTCGCTGGCCATCCTTCTTCGCAGAGCGGAAGGGCACTGAGTTTTTTTTTTTATTAACCTGATGCCGCGTGTCATTGGTCTTGCCTGGTATTAGTGGCTTAATAAGTAGCTGTAACTTTCACACCGATTATTTGTCCTCGCTGAGCACTTCTGCGGGACATTTTATTAAGCCGTTACACCGAGCCTTCCAGGTGATCCACACGTTAACGTTCATATACTTGGAGGAGCTATGCAAATCTAAAAACTCGCAGGTTTCCTTGCAGGCTGTAGTATTGATTCTTGTTGGCAGCGAATGAGAACTCATCGATACCGAATGAATAAGTACGATAAGCTTACCGCACAAAAGCCGGATATTCCCGTCACAAACGAAGAGCCGGCCATGTTGCTTCTCTCCCTGGGCCTTCGTTTTCCTCTTCGTCTTTGTCGTCTTTGCTGTCCTGCAATTCGTTCAGAATAAACTGTCATCTTCATAATTCGGATAGAGTTTGAGGATTTCGTGAATATGAGCGAAAACGTGAAGCAAAAGCTGTTTGAGATTTTTTATGTCAGGACGTTCGGTATAAGCATCTGTTACTTGCTGATACGACCTATGTTATTGATTACAACCGGTTGTGCTTTTCAAACTATGATAGACGCAGACAGTTCGTATATGCTGTTTTGATGGGCATGGGCATGGATTTCTTTACAAAGCCTAAACGGCGACCAACAGCGCACGATTCTCAACCTCTTATTTTTTAGCTCCCCCGCTTGATGCTGCATGCGAAATTTTCCCAAGCGGCAGATGAAAGTCGCGGAATTCGTTAAAAGGGCCCATCTTTGTAGTGCCTGAAACACTATTTTATGCCTATTTCTATGACCACTGCAAAACGAAGGCCTCTCCCTACGATATCCTATTACCCCTCTCTTGCGCTAGCTGATTGCACTTGCGCCTGAAAAATTCCTTATTTTATCAACTCACCTACTTTTCTGCCGTTTTCGACTGCGCTTTCTTTCCCTTGGCCCTCATTTTGTGACTTTCTGGTCCATCGGTTATCTACCCTAGACTCTCTGGTCCATCGGTTATCTACCCTCCGAGACAAGAACTTGGCAAAGCTTTACAAAAACTGGACGATCGGCCGCTTTCTGTGCCGGTACTGCTGGAACACCCCCCACATTGCCCGTCGGCCCATAAAGCGGTGAAGGCGCTTTTTTGCTTCTTAAAGACGACGGGCTTGTGCGACCCTCTGTGACTATTAATGCCATTTCTGCAAGGCCACACACGTCAGCGAACTCACCGCAACTTCCTTCTTTCCTTCCCTCCTCTCTCTCCCTGTGACCTTTGTTTTCCCCTTTCCCATTCCCCCGGTGTAAGGCAGCCAACCGGAAGTTATTTTGGTTAACCTCGCTGCCGTCTGCTTTTCTTTTTCGTCCTCCCTACAATACACATAACATGGCTTGCCTAGCTACATCTTTTGTCTATTAATGCCAACTGGAATATCAGCTGTCCCAGTTTGCTCGTTGATCCACACACCTCTCTTTGTGTTGGATTATGGGAGCAAGAAAAATACAGAGGATAGAGTTTACTCCGTGTGTCGTAACATCATAAAATTTAGATATAACAGAATTATTTCCCTTGAATATTCTGCTCGTAGCGTGTGGACATGTGCAGAAATATCTTTTAAAGCTCCGTTTTACAAAGGCAACGCTTTCACTTTTTACAGCAAGGGATTTAGTAATTTCTCTATTCGAAGTTGTTCTTATTTTTGGCACTGAAGTTACGAGCAGCCTTGCGCAAGTTTCTGTAGCCCAGACTACCACAGCCCTGCAGGCATCTGGCGCTTTGCTGTGGCGGCCTCCTTCATTGCCTCTTCGGTAGTTATTGTAGATGGACATCCATATAAATAAATAATTTACCGAGACAAGGGATGTACATGCACGCTAATATAGGTGCCATTCTGCATTCTGGCAGTCATTTAAGGAGCTTTCCGTGTAAGCACAACTAATTTTCAACGAAAGGAATTTATTAAGACGCCATTATAATTATTATTATTATTATTATTATTTCACTTTAACAGCAAACAGATAAGCAATTTCGGCGTTGAATTTAGTTCTACTTCGTGGCATTGAAGATGAGCGCTGCCGCCGTCAGTCGTAGCTGTCTCGCCGTCGCCGACGAAACCGACCAACCCAGTTCAATTATATGAATATCATTTTCGACGTAATTGTTCTGCTGAGACTTGCCATGTGGAAAGAAGTAATCAATAAAAGGAAAATGAAACGTCCACCCAAAGGTAGCGAAGGCTACAAAGGAAACCCATACGGTTTCCTCGAAAGAAAAGCTTCGCAGTTGAAGAAAAATTCGTCCTGGTCCGGGACAACTTCCCTCCACCTTGCGGGTTGCCGCAGAACTATTGCGTCAAACGCTTGCCTTTGCTTCAGAGTTATTGATGAGTTCGACTTCGCCCTATCTTCTGCTAGCCGCCTGGTTAGCTCAGATTGTAGAGCAGCTGCCCCGGAAAAGCGTTGGTCCCGGGTTCGCGTCCCGTACAAGGACGAATTCTCCTTCAGCTCCCCTTGTGCAGAGTAGCAGGCTGGAGCGCGTTAGCTCAGGCCGACATCAATGCCTCCTTTGAAATAAATTATCTCTCTCTCTCCCACAGCTACGTTTGGGTGGATGTCTCATTTTCCCTTTGATAATGTCGTTTTCGTTTCTTTCACGTAGTAATAAAAGTTGTTTTATATTTTAATTGTACTAGCTATAAAGACACCGCAACAGCAAGAACAATAGACACATCTTTGTTTATGCAATTTCTGCATTTATGCTTTATTTAACAGTCGTTCGCGGTGAGGGTGACTCGGAATGCGAAAACAAAACTAGTGGTAGCTTTCCCCCGGTTGCTCCTGAGCTGACAGGGCAGTGAGGTGCCAGAACGCAGGAGCGCACGCGCTCCCTACAACTCGCGTTGTCATGCATCATCATCATCATCATCGCCCTACCCATGTCCACTGCAGGACGAAGGCCCTGCGATCTCCAATTACCCCTGTGCTGCGCCAACCGATACCAAGTAGCACCCGCAAATTTCCTAATTTCGTCATACCATATAGCCGTCTGCCGTCCTCTACTGCGCTTCCTTTCTCTTGGTACCCATTCTGTTACCCTAATGGGCCAACGGTTGTCTAGTCTGCGCATTACATGACCTGCCCAGCGCCATTTTTTTCTCCTAATGTCTATTAGAATATCGTCTATGCCCGTTTGCTTTCTGATCCAAACTTCTCTCTTTCTGTCTCCTAAAGTTATGTCTAGCATTCTTCGCTCCATCGCTCTTTGCGCGGTCCTTAGCTTGTTCTCAAGCTTTTTTGTCAGCCTCCAAGTCTCTTCGCCGTATGCCAGCACCGGTAAAATGCACTGATTGAATACTTTTCTTTTCAATGATAACCGTAATCTCCCATTCAGGAGCATACCATGAGCTAAACTTCGATGAAGCATCGGGTGAAAGCGAACGTTGATGCAGGCCTGGATTTGTTATTGCTCGAAACGTGCCGTTCTTGTGGACTGCCTACCGGACGGTGTCTACGTATTTCAGTTGCACAGTTAAACTACCGTACCAATTTTTGGCCAGCGGTGGTTCCTTCACACCCAGAAAATTGATGCTCAGGAGGGTTGTACATGTACTACAAAATAAGCAAGATTTAGTTAATGAAATAAATTCTGGGGTTACATGTCCCAAAACCACGGTCTGATCATGAGGAACGCCGTAGCGGGCTACTCCGATTTAATTTGAACCACCTGGTGTTCTTTAATGTGCACTCAGTGCATGGCTATGTGCCAGGCCACAAAGGCGCTGGTGCGTTTCTTGAAATGCACCAGCCTGTATGATCAAATGTGACTAACTCAGCGTCGCTTTTGTGTGTAACAGTGCAAACGGTGAACTTCTTGCTTCCTTTTCCTCGTTCAATCCCGTTTCCCCTTTCCCCATTGCAAGGTAGCCTACTGAGCTCAGCCCTCCCTACCTTTCCCTTATGACCTCTCTCTCTCTCTCTCTCTCTCTATATATATATATATATATATATATATATGCTGGAGACGGCTTGCTGGAGTGGGCACGGCGGACGCAGCCTGGCAATGTCACTGACCAGAAATCTGCTCTGTATTCTGCAGCTCGTCGCATCTACGGAAGCAAGTGGCTACACGTGTCCGGAAGCTGGTGGCATCATCGACACCTATCGACTACGTCCTGATTATTCCGCCTACAAGATTCCAACGACGACATTACCTGACAACGTGACTCTGCTAGCCACGCCACCTGGCAGTCATGGCGTGACGTCACCTCACTGTACAGCTATAAAGCAAGCACCTCACGAGTTCATCTTCAGTGGGCACGGCGGACGCAGCCTGGCAATGTCACTGACCAGAAATCTGCTCTGTATTCTGCAGCTCGTCGCATCTACGGAAGCAAGTGGCTACACGTGTCCGCAAGCTGGTGGCATCATCGACACCTATCGACTATGTCCTGATTATTCCGCCTACAAGATTCCAACGACGGCATTACCTGACAACGTGACTCTGCTAGCCACGCCACCTGGCAGTCATGGCATGACGTCACCTCACTGTACAGCTATAAAGCAAGCACCTCACGAGTTCATCTTCAGTGGGCACGGCGGACGCAGCCTGGCAATGTCACTGACCAGAAATCTGCTCTGTATTCTGCAGGTCAGTAGTCCTTACGGCAATTCATTGCGCAGCGATTGTCGTAGCATTATTGTCCTGCCGTGCCCACGGAAATGTCTCGATCTAGCCTATGAGTGTGTTCATGTTTGTAAGCTACTTCTTTGTGGCGACATTGAGAGCAACCCTGGTCCAACACAGAAAGAGCTGTTTGAACAATTACTAGAGGGTCAAACTACTATTCGTAATGATATTTCCGCAATGAAAGCTCAACTAGTCAACGCCGAAAAAATTATTGGTAACCTTCAACAAATACTCGCTAAAATTGAAGAAAAACTTTCAGAAGCTTCTCCTGCTCATGATGATCAGGTTGAAACCACCCTTAAATCACTGGAGCATGTTATTGATTTCCAGACAAAAAAATTAACAGATCTGGAAGACCGAAACAGGCGGTCAAATATAATTATTCATGGCATAACTGACATCCCCGATGAAACTGAAGCGCTGCTTAAGGAAAAGATAATCACTGAGGTAATTAAAGATAAGTTGAAAGTGGAGTGCCATTCCATTGGCCGCATTCACAGACTTGGCCGAAAAGGTACTGACCGTCCAGTTATCATATATCTCCAGGATTTCAATGAAAAGAAACTGATATTTGATAACTGTAAAAAACTTAAAGGAACGAGCATAAGCATTAGGAACGATTACTCACAAGCTACACTAAAAAAAAGGAAGCTTTTGTGGGACAGCGCGCAAGCTGAGAAACTTGGGGGTAAAAAAGTGTACCTGATTCATGATAAACTTAAGATTGATAAAGATATTTTTTTCTGGGATGAGACAAAGAACATGCGCGTAAAAATAATGAATGAACGCTCTTCGCAGCAAGAAACCTGACGCTCCTCCCAAGAATGCGGCAAACACTTGCGTATTATTAACCTAAACGCTCGCAGCGTCCTAAACAAAACAGAAAATCTTGAAATTACTTTATTAGAGCACAGCCCACACATTGCAGTTATAACGGAGACGTGGCTGCGGTCCGAAATAAGTGACGAGGATGTGTTCCCACCTTGTTATCAAGTATTCCGCAAGGATAGGAATTCTAGGGGAGGCGGTGTTGCAGTCCTTATTAAACACCATATAGAAGCTGTTCTACTAGAAGACGATAAAAGTCTTGAATGCTTGTGCATAAAAATCACGTGTTGGGGTCACAAATTCCTTTTGTACGCAATTTACAGACCTCCCGATGCATCACCTGAATATCTAGTCAAGCTACAAGAAAGCATGTCCCAATTCCAGTCAAACAAATTGTTACTTGTGGGTGACCTGAACTTACCTGACGTCATTTGGGAGCGTTTGCAAGCACTTTCACGGAACAATAAACATTTAAACAGCATGCTTAACATAATGCTAACGCATGACCTAATTCAGGTCGTTCAGGAACCCACACGTGTGCAAGGACCTTGCCAATCTTTGCTTGATCTGGTATTTTTGCCCAGAATGTTAACTGAATATACCGTTGCAGTTGTAGAAGGTATATCTGATCATCTACTTGTCAGTATCGATATATCCATAGTCTCTTCCACCCCATCTGAAAAACCTGTGAAGCGTTCCTTCAAGGACTACTCACGCGCAAATGATGCAGCCATAATAGAACATATGGAAACATGTCTCACCGACTTTAACGACAGTGATGTGACAGCACTCTGGCACCGTTTTAAGAACATGTGTAAGTTCTGTATTGATAAACTTGTGCCTGAGAAATACAAACTAGTCCGCAAACAAACACCGTGGATGACACGTGATATTATCCATATGACCCGCAAGATAAAAAGGTTAAAGAAAACACGATTACAACCTGATCGAGTTAAAGAAATGAAAGAAAACCTTGCGCGTGCAGTATGCACCTCGAAGGAACACTATTTCAATATAGTACTACCAAACTTTATTGTTGAACAGCCCGAAAAGTTCTGGAATTACTTGAGCGAAAAAAAGAAGCCAGTAGCACAAATCTGCATCGATGGTTCAATCATTACCGATCACAGGGAAATTGCGAGTCACTTCAATTATTGTTTTCATAGTGTATTTTCTAACTCTGGCATTAGTTCATCTACAGACAAAACGTTTCACCCATCCGAAGCTAATTTTATTTCATACCCTGGCTTAGTTTCGATGCTAGTTAACTTAAAAACTAAATCTTCTTGCGGTCCTGACAACCTTCCGAACATTTTTTTGAAACGTTATGCTGAAACGATTGCAAGGTTCCTTCTTATCATATTTCATGCTTCGTTGCTTGCTGGAAAATTACCGGATGACTGGAGGGTAGCCAGAGTTGTACCCGTATTCAAGAAGGGCGACTGTTCATTGTTAGAAAATTACCGGCCAATATCATTGACATCCTCATGTTGCAAACTGATTGAACATATTATTGGCAATCAGATTAACGAATTTCTAGATAAACATTCAATACTGTCTAATTTTCAACACGGATTTAGAAAAGGCTATTCAACAGTTACACAACTTGTCACCGTAATTCATTCACTCGCCTCATGCCTCGATAAAAATGGTCAAATTGACGCCGTATACAGTTCCACATGACAAATTAATACTAAAACTTAGACATTTTGAGCTCCCTGAAATATTAATCGCATGGATAACAAACTACCTAACAAATCGCCGCCAGTTCCTGGAAATTAATCAGAAACAGTCTGGCTGTCTTCCGGTCACCTCGGGAGTTCCTCAAGGAAGTGTCCTAGGGCCGCTGCTCTTTTTACTCTATATAAATGATATTACTACTTCAATCCATCCTAGCGTGCAAATTAGGTTGTTTGCTGACGACTGTGTGCTTTTTAGGGAAATCACTTCAACCAATGATCAAACTGATTTAAATGCTTCTCTAGCTGGCATTACTGATTGGTGCAAAACATGGGGAATGCGGCTTAACGCTGAAAAGACGGTCTTTCTTCGCTTCACTCGTCAGAAAGCTCCACTAACCTTTAGTTACACGTTAGGTTCGTTGGCCTTGCAGGAAGTAACAAAATATAAGTATTTGGGCGTCACAATTACTAACAACTTATCGTGGAATTTACACATTGATAATATCTGTTCTTCAGCCTTGCGTAAATTATACTTTTTGCGACATAAACTTAGAAATTCCCCACCTAATGTAAAACTGCTTGCTTATTATTCATTAATTAGACCTAAACTTGAATATGCATGTGTTGTTTGGGACCCGTTTACTAAACAAAATATTAAATGTCTCGAAAGGGTACAGAAAAAAGCCGTACGATTCATATATTCTAAATTCTCTCGCTATGATTCCCCCTCACGAATAATGCATGATAATGGCATCGAAGTCCTTCAGCAGAGAAGGCAACACTTAAGAATTCGATTTCTTACCATGCTTATTAATGGAGACTTATCAATTAATCCTGCATCGTATCTGTTCAGTACAACGTCTAGGCTTACTCGACACCGTCATCCGAATTCACTAACACCTTATTTTGCACGGACGGATGTATTCAAGTATTCTTTTTTCCACGAACTATAACAGACTGGAATAACTCGTTGTTGCCTGTTTCAATTCTTTGACTCATTGTATTACTGTTGTGTCTTACCACCTTACTTGATTGAATAATGCATTGTAATATTGTTGTGTTTAACCATCCTGCTTGGACCTGTTTTAGGTCTGCAGTATGAAATAAATAAATAAATAAATATATATATATATATATATATATATATATATATATATATATATATATATATATATATATATATATCAAAACACGGATACAAGGGTCTTTTTGCATTTCACCCCCATCGAAATGCGGCCGCCGCGGCCAGGTTTTGATCCCGAGACCTCGTGGTCAGCAGCGCAATGCCAAAGCCATTAAGCAACCACGAAGGGTAACAGGCAAAACTTCGTCACAGTTCGCGTGGTCAACGGCAACACACACTTGACATTTATCTAAGCGTTTACAGATCGATCTGGTTAGACTGGTGCAACCTTAACCACTCTAACTTTACCTCACAGCAGCTACTCATTTTATTGCTATAACACTTGTATGGCCACTCCAGGCTTATTCTCGCCGTAGCTATGACATTCCCTATAAAATCCAAGTGCGATAACATCGCGGTCACACGCCGTATCCTGTAAGTGCGAGAGAATACTTGCAAAGGGGAACCGAGGTGTACGCCGCTTGAAGCGGCGGTGTCTTCTAACGCTCGCAATGGGGGAAGGCTGGAAGGGTGCGCGCCGTCTGAAACCCCTTAAACTTCGTACAGTAGCGACTCTCTCGTCCTCCACCTTCACTCCTCCTCAGTTCTCCTCTCTTTCGCGCACCCTCCCTGACCGCGGCGCCGCCTACACCGCTCGAGCGTCACAGATGACCTTTTGCACACTGACTGCACGCATAGCAAGGCCTATTCAAATACATGTAAAACGCAAAAACGTTTTTCTGAGACAACCCCTGGACTGATTTTAATAAAATTTGTTGCATTTGAGCGAAAACGTTAAATTCCAGTGACTGTTGGAAGCGGAATTTCGATTTAGGGCCTGAATTTTGTTAAAAAGATTTTCAAGTATTCGACCATTTGAAAAAAATAGAAGCACTAAGTTTACAAATTCATAACTCTGTATCAAGAACAGATATCGCGGTTCTGTAAACGGTATCCATTAGATCATTTAAAGCGGACAAGTTCGTTATGTCATTTTACATCTTACGTGAATTTGTTACGTTTGCTACAAGGGTTCTGCAAAAGCTGTATTTCCATATTCCATATTCATGTGTAACATATAAATTTTGTCTGCTTTAGATGTAATATTTGATGCAGTTCACAGAATTGTATTGTCTTTATTCGTTGTTGAGTTGCAGAGTTGTAAACTTGATAGTTTCGTTTTTTGAAGATTTTCGATATTTGCCAAAATTTAATAGAACATTGACGACCTAAATCAAGAATTCGAAACGAGCAGTCACTAGATTTTAAGCTTTTCTTTTAAATGCACCAAACCTCGTCAAATTCGGTGCAGTGGTCGCCGCAAAAAATCAATTCTACTTTTACATGTATTTAGATAAGAGCACCCGAGCTAAAGCTTCTTCTTAAGCGTTAGCATTGGCTTTCTAACTCCGAGCAACTTCGTGTACAGCATAGAATTTGTATATGGACGGTAGTACAAATTCAGCGTTGGCAGGTTTTTCTTCCTGTTTTGGTAACTATCTTTTAAAGGTATTTGAACGACCGCTAACGCTGTGCCATGACGACTTCAAATGTATTGCGTGCGCTACAGTGAGGTACGCAACTTTTTTCAAGCACGTGTCGGAAGATCTTCTTACCAATGGTTGTAAATAACACATTTACGATCGAATGCCAATATCCTGACCTCCAGCAAGCCCTTTGTAGCCTAAATAATCCGCGCCGTCCTTGCAATGTTAATTCGAGGCGCGTATCACCTATGACGCACAAAGGCTTGCAGAAGGCACGAATAATCACTGCTCTGAAGGTTCGAAAGAGTATTAAAAGCTACAGTGCTGCCAACGTAAGTACTTGCCAATCTTCTAAGCACGCGAAAAGGCTCAGAGGTGGGCGCTGGTGCTATTACGTTTCTCGTGCCCCGAAGTCCACAGAAATACGCACAGCCGATCATCGAGTCGGGATTCGGTGCATACAGAAAATGAAATCACGTTTTAGTATTCGCTCGCGAAGCGGGAGCCCGGTAACAGCTTAAACAAGTGCATTATTTTTTTTTTAGGTTAGTTACTCATCACGAATAACATTTCACTGTGCGTGAGCTCGTCCGTCCCCGAAGTAATTGTCGCGAACCGAGTTGCACTAAGGTGCGTGCATTGAAGACGATTCCGCTCGCTGCGAAATAACATTTGCGAAATAAGACCACTGGAGTGATGGCCTCGAAAAGAATTGCCGCGCTATGACGTGGCTGAAACTGCGGTAAGTAGAATGATGCAGTCGTTCATATTGAGACACCATATGTTGTCTCATTACGTATGTCTCAGTACATAGTGGTCGAACGAGCTAATAGTTGAACGAACGAGTGCACGAACGACTAAACGAACGAGCGAAGGACGACTAAACCAGCCAATGAACGAGCACGCTACCGCAGGTTTTCTTTGTGAGTGTTCCACCACTGCATCTTAACCTACAGAAACTTTAAAGCTGGCAAGAATTAACACGTACCTTTCAAAGACTTATAATGCTGTAGTTTGGCGACAAACGTGGTTTCGGGAGCGCACGCGCACTTTTCCTTTGTATCGCAAATCCACCGGGCGACCGCCAATGAAGAACACTAACAAAAAAGGCCGATAAAGCTATTCACTCCAAACAAGGCTAGTTAGCAACTACAAAATGCAGAGAGTTGCTTTCCTAAGATGAGTTTTCACGATCAAGGCTCAAATTTTGTCAAAAGGAATGCACTGAATCTTAAAGGTTTCGTAATCACGTTTTCGCACGCAGCCTCACGTACCCGCGAATTCAAGCCTGTTGGCGTAGAATACGATAAGGCGCACCAAATACGACCACGTACTGCTTATATAAACAAAGTACACGACGCGTAGGAATCGTGTTGAAGCATGCAGACAAATGGCACTGTCCTCAGTGAACTGTGCAATATTTACTACCTTATGGCCCGCAACAAATTACGCAAACCTGACCCATACTACACGATTTTAGTATGACAGACTCGCAACTACCTCGTATAGTCGTCTGGAGAATGTTAATCTGAAGTTCTCCCTATCAATGCGATGAATCTATGTCTTTCTTCTGAGGCCGTAGCGCTTAGCGGACGGTATTGAGAAGAGCTTCTTGTCTTTGCTGAAGCTATCTTGGCATATGAAGGCGCAGCAACGATAGAAAATGCCGTGAAGCGACGTCGCAAACGCCAGAAAACTTAGTTCAAGGCGTTCGCAAACCAAAACAACAGAGAAGAGCAACGGCGCCAACATGCGCTCCTCGCCACTGCGCAGATTTTTCTCAAGCGAAAATGGCGCTGAAGCGCGACTGTAAACAAACAAAGCCGGCCCAAGGGCCCACGTGGTGCCATTAGGCCAATAGCGCCGTGGCGTCGGCCTCGGCCAAAGCATGCGAGGAGGAGGCGGCATTCTTCAAAGCGCGGCGCTACTTTACGAAGTCTAAGGGACTTTAGCACTGTCTTCTCACGCGCGCAGGATGAGGAGCGGAGATGTGCGTGCGCTAGGTTGGGGGGGGGGGGGGGGAGGGGTAAGAGGCCAACATATTGCACATGTCCTCCTCTACTCCAGCTGCGGCGGTTGTGCGCGGCCGCGGGCCTACTATCTTGATGGCAAACTGCGCTGGGTTCAAAGGCTAGACGACCGGATATATATGATGGATTCGTGTACGCTGTGTTCTCACGCCCCTAGTTCGCGTTGAAGGGAGAGGCGGTATGAAGGGGAATCCACTCGCCGCTGCTGCCACTCTTCATCACGCCAGGTCGTGGAGTGAAATGCGTTCACGTTTGCCTGTACTCGCGTGACAACGTGCGTATTATCTTGTTTCGCCAGAGAATGTTTACACAAGATTATGCAGCTGATAAAACGAGTAACCTTACCTCGCAGTCTAATAATTTCTACCGCAATGCATGCTTCGCCTGTCGGGCGAGAATACAACTTTTTAAACTTTCAACACATGAGCCAACGTTTCGACATGGGTCATAAGTACACTGAAACGTATGCATCTCGAAACGCTGGCTCCATAAACAACTCCTTTTCTACTGGTGTTGGTCACTTCGGGTATCCGTCGACCTCTAAACGTCTGTACAGAGGGGACCTGGAGGACACACAATGCCGATGCTTGTCCATTGGTGCCCATGTGCACGACAAAATTTTGCCGCAATCTAGCGGATTTCTTGATAACTAATTGCCACCCGTACACTCACACGACCAGCTGAGCAATATAGATTGGAATAATGATTAAAGCGTGCTTGCTAATGGCACTAGAAAGCAGCTGAAAGCCCTTGGTTTTGTACTCCTACATAGCGTCGTAAATTTATAACACGAAGCTAGAATCCACGCGCCTGCTATGTAGAGATACTGAAAGGAGAGCCTGTGCGATTTCGGGTTGAATGAAATGTGTTACAAGGAAAATAACTCCATGCTCGCGGAATATACCGAATAGATCAAAATGTGTATGTGTGTGCGTATGAGCAAGCGACACTGTTAAATAGGAAGGGTCTTTAGGAAGTAACGAAACTACACACTTGTTCAGCAGGTCTACTGGATGTGGTGTTTTCAGTGCAGTTTACTACCAAACAGCGGTAAAAAAAAAAGGAATAGGATTGGGACAAAGCTCAAGGAAAAGAAAGACGGAGGCGAGCACTGGGCGCTGCACTTTGTGAAATATGTCCAACCTTTATGGCAAGTCCTGGGGCCCTATACCATAAAATGATTCCAATATGTTTTAATTCCAATCTCGTGACGTCAAATTTGCGTAACCGCCGATGCAACCATCGGGTGGTGACCCGCAGGGTTGTCTAAAGAGACCAATCAAACGCTCTCCTCGTTTATAGGCGGTAACTATTGTTTGCTTTAAAAACTAATATCATTTGCTAAACTGAACGGCTTGTCTTGTCTTATTGGCTGATAAGAGGCGAGGAGCACGCTCAAGTGGAGAGAGATACGATGGGGCCGAGTCAGTGCGTTGAAAATCGATAACCGTATGAAGAGGGTGGTGCCGGCGTGTGTGATTGGTTCGTTTTTCCCTACTGAGCTTGTGGTAGCTTGCCGAAAATCGTGGTGGCATGCAGCGGAATGTTAAGATTGCCGCTAAAGAGGATCCTCAGCAAAGAAAAATAGGCTGAACGTGGTCGTAAACAGGCCGAAAGTGCTCGAAAACGTTACATGGCCTCGCAATAAGTTTTATTGTACGCAAATAAACCGATGCTCTACGGCATGTGCGAGTAGCTAGCTAGCGCCTGAGCTACCGACGGCAGCCATCTTTTATTCCTTTCGCAACGGGGCAGCCTGCGGCTATTCAGAGAAAAATTCAGTTTTGTTCGGCATATTAATGCATCTTTAACGCGTACGCGTCACTTTGAAGCGATGAGTTTTTGCGGTTTTTGACCGGCAGGAGAAGTGGATGCAGCCCGAAAACTTTAATCCAATAGCAGAGGACTAATGGCGAGAAGGCGTCGAATCAGAAATAGCTACTTTTCTTTTGTTCAGTCCAATGATGCACAATCAAAATCAGAGTGTACACGTCATATCAGATGGGGAGCTATCGAGCTTTGCGCGGCGTCGCGTGACTGCACAGGTGAAGGGAGGGGGGCGAAAAAGTTTTTGACCTATGGCGGAGGGCCGATCACAGAATTCGAATAGAAACGTTTGCAATACTTTTACTTTATAACGCCCTTGTTTCGCGTCTTGCATTAGTTTTATTTCTTTAACTCTGCGATCTCACCTCTTTAACGTTGCGATTGGCATGTGCGTATCGGCGTGACATGGCATTCATTCCGCACTGAAAGGCAGCGGTACAGAGTATTAAATAACGCAACTGCACGCAAGACTGGTGAGAATTATTTCTGCAGATTCAAATAAACCCCAAAAGCAGTGAAATTTTTTTAATGTCTACCTCAAACGAGCGTTAATTTCTATTGCGCATTTAATATTGAATAATCGTTTTTTAATTAATGGGGAATAGATTAGGTACGTACATGGAATAGACGAGGACAAGCACTTGGCCTCGTCTGTTGCACCTTCGCTTTAAAAGAACGAGAAAGATCGCCTTCGCGCATCCACGGTGGCATTGGATCAACGTCTCTACAATGCCTGAATAAGGCTTTCCATGTCACTTTGTGCGGACATGTCCGTTTGTAATGTATTCGCGCGTAGTTTTCAAATGAGGATGTCAGACGAAGTAGCCCAACAGATAGTGCTTAATAATGTTTCACATAAGGAATTCTAGAGGAGCACCTGTCCCGGCAATTTTCTCACCAGCCATCGCATTGGTGCGTACGGTTCATTTTAATACCATATTGCATGTATTCACTGTGGCATAGCGCTGCTATCCCTTCACTGTTATAGAACAGTTCTGGCCGAGATATTGATAGACTGGACTTAAAATACGGCCCATAAAACATGCGCTTGACGTTCTTGTATATATATTAAACTACCTATCTAACATCTCGTTCTACAAGTGCTTTTCTAGAAAAATGCTGTATGCGAAAGTAACGCTCTTGTGAAAGAGCGTCAATAACTTTTTTTTTTATTTGCCGACATGTTTCTGTTCGCGCATGTTTTTTTTTAGAGAGTCTCGTCACAAGAGTCGTCTTCTTCAGCAAACAAGACTCCTTTATTAAATGCGATATTTCGCCTTTTGCCACAACATACACACAAATCTTGCTATGCTGATGCGGATAAAATAACACCACAATTAAGGCTTTCATTTAAAGAAATTATGCCAAACATTGTTGTACATTTCTCCATGGTGTTCGATAGAACTGAATAGATATTTGAAAATTATTTGGCAGACTGTAACCTGATGGCTTCAGTGGTCCGCTTCTTTCCCTCCTGTCGTCATATTAAAACATTGAGAACAGGCAGTAGCAATCACAAATGAACGTACTCTCTGCTAGATAATATAAAAGCGCCTTTCAAAGGCGATTTCTATAAATCATATTTCTTGCATGTACATAAGTATATTGTAAAGACTCCAGTGTGCGCATTGTTGCTCTTGCTGATGGCTCGAATTCGTACACGCGTATGATGTTAATGAACTCTATTGCTTAGCAAACACTTCGAAGCTTCACGCGTGGACTATCGGAAATTCGCTATAAACTAATACCATAAAGAAACAACGTTTTAATCAAGCCATTTCAATGTCCAATGAACAAAATAATTTATTAGTATCTCGAAACTAAACAATATCCGATCCTTGTAATCGGGCTAATACGCTAAGAACGCTTTTCACCGACCACCTAAGCTCAGCGTCTCCAACGACCTTGTCGTACATTTCTCGGGCTGCGTCAACCTCTGCAGATCAATATTAAATTACCGTTCTGTAAAAATCTCATAGATCTTGCATTAGCAATTGTACAATGTGGTATTGTGTTGTATTTCACTGTACAAGGGCAACTACATTATGCATATAGGGACATCCAATACATGTATTTCGTTGAAGATGAAAGGGCCAAGTGTCATAGATCTGATTTACTACGATTACAATTCAAAGGACGTACTCTTATAATACACTTATTTTACATGCATTATAAACGTCTATTTTATTTTTATGATATCGCATCTGTTTCAAGCAGGACGGGGAACTATTTTTTGAATCATGTACTTTAGCATCTCTTTTGAAACCTTTTTAAAATCTTGTTGCAGGTATGGGTGGCGTTAGGGCAAAGTGATCCACTGAGCGCATCGACGAATACGTCCAAAAGTACGAATGAAGGAAAAAGGGTTTATTTGACATTAGTTGCACGGCTCTAGTTAACGAGTCCCACTCCATGCAGGAGCATGTTAAACATCTGAATTCACATCAGGACATGTCGGCCCCTCTGCACGAAGTCTGCTTTTAATACCGCCGTCTCCCCTAAGCGTCTTGAATAGGGAATCTGATTGTATCTCGGCCAATCACAATCGTCGAATCGGTGGCAATACCATGCTATGATATCGCATCGTTGCACATAGTCCTCACCTCCAAAGCATCCTCACCCCCGAAGCATCCCCCACTTCCGATGGTATGGAATATGTTTCACTCACGTTTCCCCGTAACATTTGCAGTGCTGGGCATTGAAGAAAGAGCGGGAGCACCTCGAAGGGCATCAAACGCGATCTTCGGTTGCCAATAACTGCGCTTCTCCTCCACGCGTTTAAGTACTTTTTGCTGGAAATTATTTCTGAAATTATCTATTTTATCTTCAAGTGCATTTCAGGACGTCGATAATAAGCGTTTCAGTGTCCCTTCGAATTGAAGGAAAACGAATTGCGTGAATACGTGTTGACCTTCTAGGTAGTCTTGAAACCAACTGAGCGCAACATGTTTAACTAATTTTACCAGGCCCCACCTAAGGGAAATGGAGTGGCGATTCGCGAAGTTATTTTCTTCCTGCTTGGGGAATGTAAGGATGCTGAGATCAACATCGGGCAAGAGGCAATGAAAGCTCACTTTTAAAAACGCCTAGATTTATTCAAAGGGAGGGTGAACCATACTAACTTGGTTCCATTTTGGTATCGCACAGGCGGAGTTTTGAGGGCTTGAAGCAAGTAAGCTGACATGCTACATATGCATAGCGTTTGTCAGGGAAACTATTTTTCTCTGGCATTGCCATACAAAAAAAGAAAAGTGGGGGTCTATTGAATTGTGTTTTGTTTGCGCCAATACTACGTAGTGTGAATGAATGTACGACGAGGAATTACTGTTATTTACGACCGCAGAAATACATTCCCCTCCCCCCCCCCCCCCCAAAAAAAAAAAAGAATTCCCGTGGCTGAGCACACTGTCTTATGTCGCGCGTGCACAGATGCGACAGCACGACGACGCTTCCTCTTCTCCTTTACGCCCGGTTTTTCGCGCGCCCCTCTTGGTCCGTGGCGCGCGTACAGGCGGCATCAACGCTGCGCAGTCGCGGCCGCAGGTCCTCCCATCGGCATCGGGGCTCCCGGTGCGACCACTCCGCCGGCTGGGTAGTAGAAGCCCGGCACCGGCTACAAGCGCGCGCCATGATAATTATGGGTCAGGATGCATTGCAGCATTGTATTAAAGCGGCAGTTTTTGTGGTTGTTCGGTCGAGTATGTCACCTTCCAAACGCCGGCGCCGCGGCCACACACACACACACAAAAAAGAAAGAACAAGTTACCGCCTAATATTTGCCTTGTGCTGTTAAGAGAATGAATATTCTTCTTTATTTAATCAAGACATAGCTACCTCTGCGCACGTTCAAGAAATCGTTACCTACACTGCGACTAGCAAGGTTTCCTATACACTGTAAACACAAATGAGCCCATATGGGCGTTTTAACAGTTGATATGCCATTTTTCCCCCCTAGCTTAAAATGAGTACTCCCACGAGAAGAAGTAAAATAAGCTAGAACCATTATTGTACCCCCGACCCCATTTGAAGGGGCATTGTGGTTGTAAAAGGGGGGTTTTCAAGGAATAACGGTGGCGTAGGGGAAATTGAGACGAGCCAAACAGAGAAAAGAATAACTCAGCCATGACCAACAAGGCAGTCAGCCGCAGCGACAATTTCAGTAGGATTATTTCTGCAGTCAGATTCGAAATATCCCGCGCAATGTGTGTCGGCGCTCTTTTTCTGTTCGGAGTAGCTGCGCCTTGGTGCTGCAGAGGACGCCGAAGTCGGAACTACGCGCGGAGGAACACCAGCCTTCGGAGCGCGCGCGCGCGCGTTGAAGGCTGCGGTCGAGCAGCCATTTGCCAGCGACGGGACATTCTTCTACCGTGGTTGATGTTTCTAACTGCTTTGAACCCCCAAGACTCCACGGTAAGTGACTTTGAACGATTATTACATGTTCTATGAGTGTGCATGTGTTATAAGTGAGGAGACGCGCTGATATGACTTATTGAAGGTCTCGGTACAACATGGCGCGACAGTTGGCCGTCCAGAACCATTTTGCACGATCACTGTGTTTCTTCGAGCTTTGTCGTAATCGAGGCGACTTGAGTGCTCAGAGTCAAGCGAGTGTACTTAAAAATTAGGATTTTATATAATGAGGGACTTTGCCGCGTCTTTAATTGGGCGGATGTGAGCATTCGACATGATCCCCGAAGCGCAAGCCACTAGCATAATAGTTACGTGCAGTGCGAGGTGAGCTAAGCTTCGCCGCCTAGCCGCGGCTTGAAAATGTGGCGGCTCGTTAAGGGTTTACTGCGGTGCGCGTGTGTGAGTGTTTGTACAGCGATCATTTGAGCGAGAACCGGCGGCGCTTCTTTGTGCGCGGTATCTGCTAGCTGGCGCGTACGTGGCGCCAATCCCCTAGCTCGTGTGATTGTGTGCAGTAGGTCGCCCACTTAGCGCGCATTGTGCAGATTTGCCAGTACGCTCCTTTCTATCGTCTGTGTCTCTTCGCGCCCACGTCGTTGATTGTGCAGGCAGTGCGCGACTGCGGCACGTAGCATGTAGAGCCTGCGCCCGTCGACTTTGATCTACGGGCGTGAAATGTCGGCGGCGCGTTTGTGGTATTAAAAGCGTGTGGTGAGCTTCCAACGGCACCACGGGTCAACGCCGCATGAGCTGCCGGTCATAGTATAAGAACCTCTTTATTGTTAGCGTACTGCTTGGCGGTAACAGGTGTCCTGCTTGGGTTCAGATTACTGGATACGCCGTCACTTGAACCTCGGCGGCCGGAGCAGGTGAGTACCAGTGGCGGCGGCACCTTGGCGGGCAGAAAACGGTGCCCGTGCCGTGACGAGATATATCAATTTACGCGGTAGCATTGCCGGTGATAGGTCATACGGGCGCGTCGCTCCATGCCTGTGTTCTTTGCTGAGGCCGCCACTACGCCTGCGGTGCACTTACTACGCTATATCTACATAGTCGATGCTTGTGCAATGTTGTTATTCAACAGCTGCAGCTGGGCTCTGGATACCTGAACTTGTTTAATGTGTAATTACTTTGCTGCTGTGCCATTGCGTATTGAGTACAGATATATAGTATTCAATTCTAGGTGCCAAATTCACACAAAGAAGTTGCGCTTTTCAACTCAGGGTCATATCACACATCACAGCGTCATCCTATATTGCACGAGTATTAATAACAAAATTTCTGTTGCTGGTGAGAAAAAAAAAAGGCAGACCGATCAACCTGTAACCTGTATCTGTGAGAAAAATGTGCTTCAAGTCCGCCATTGTGTATAAAAAAAGTACTACCTTGGTATTCAATGTCAGTAACACTCATAAGTTATGCATCCTTTTGTGTGAAATAATTTGTCTTAGAAGCCATTCATTGTAAGGGATCAGTAAACATCTCATAGCTTAAGTAGTGCATATGTGCATGAGTTGGGCAAAGGTATTGGTTTGTAAAGAGCAAAGCTATTAAGATATAAAATATTGGCAAGCTTAGTTTAACAATAAGCTGACGAATATACAAAACCTAATGTAGCAGCAGATGTTCTCCAAGATAAGCTTGTGACCAGCTTTTTTGTGTTCTGTGTGATCATTGTAGTGTCAAATTTTTCATTTTTATTTCAGGACTGCGGCTGCGGTCGTTTCATTGCCAACTATGAGGATGAAGCAGCTTCATGGCCGGAGATCGGGCGCCTCCCATCAGTTTCCCTTTTCAGCAATAGAGGCCTTGGTATGCTCTTACCTAGAGTTTGCTTTTTTACCCTGTATGTTTTGAGTGCAATGGCTAGTTTAGCGGCATTACTTAGAGTGATTGGTGTGACACCTGTTCCATAGGAGGTATGCAGGTTATCCCACGTAACTTTAGCAAACTTTTAAAAATATGGATATGGCACCTAGCTGCACAGAACCTATGTAATGTTGTTTCCTGTCTCTTGGAAATACTTGGATTTGCTGCATTTTGCCTAATTACCTAATTAGTCTTAATCAATTAATCAACTTCTCAAATGTAATTAGATAAAAAGTCTCAATTATAAAATTGTAGAGCATCGTGAAAATTTCCCAGTACAGCTATCTGTGGCTCAATATGTGCTACATTATGTGTTTTTAGAGCATGAAAGAAGCCTGAGAATCTCGCAAAGTGCCTTGAGTATGTTTCTGTGTGACAGTGCCTGTGTTGTGTTCTTCTTTCAGTCCTCGTCTTTTGCGCTGTACTAACAGTCGACCTCGAGTGGCCATTCCCGTGGCAGTCTTGCATGTATTGAGTGCTTGCCCTGTATAGGCATGTGTGTTTCCAGTAAGAAAAAAAATACTGAAGGAGCCCAACGTGATGTATTTCAGGACAAGTGTATGGTGTAAATTACTATTTGAGAATGAAATAAACTGAAACAAGACTTCACAGTAGAGGTATGCAGGTGTGTGCATCAGCATAATGACGAAAACCTCATGCAAGTTTAGAAAAATATTCATTAAGTTAGTTTCTGTCATTCTTCTCTGTCACATTATTATTGCAAAAATGTGCTCTCTAGTATTGCACGATTAAAAACAGTTCAAGTACATCATTTGCTGGAACCTTGACATTCATAGCAACATAGAGAGGAATGGTTAAAAATTTGCTTTGCTTCTCTGACCTTCATTTTAGGTCCTTCTCATGTTTGCTAAGCTTCTTAAACTATCATAGACCCCTTCCAGGGTTTACAGGCAGCTTGAGCACATTGTGCCAGATTGTGGAGAAGCTGCAGAGGTCGCAGTGTGTATAGTGGTGTCCGGTAAATGCAAGTTTATTGCAAGATGCATTATGCTCAGTACCAATTATATTCAGTTATAATTTTAGCAAAAATCTGTTTTCCAGATATATATCAATGTGTATCCAAAGAACTGCACTTTTTAAAAGAGTTGCTCATTCTCTGTCTACTGTCCGGTGTTGTTAAATGCATGTATGTTGGACAGCATAGTGCTTGGCCTTCAGCTGAAGGTAGTAGTGTAGAAAGTGGTAGCAGTAGTAGCTTTATGCATGTGCATAAAGCTGCAGTAAGCCAAATGTGAAAAGATAAGGGCTAATATGATACAGCCATGTAGCAATATTTACGCAAGCAAACTGTTTGATGCAATGCCTAGGAAAGTAAGCAAAAATATAAGAATGTGCTTATATGATAAACAGTACCTATGTTTCAGGCGCATGGCCTTCTACCGCCATATTCCATAACAGTTCATTATTTAACACTTTAAAACTACTTGCCCTGTTTATGTCTAACTGCTCTAAATTCGAAAATTTTCATTGATTGCACTATGAAGGTTTTGGCCGTGGCTTAAGTTACTGCCAGAATTAAATATATAGTTCTGGCCGTCCTATGTGTGATAACAAAAAGCCATTTTGGAATCAGGTGACTGTTATGCAGTATGCTAAGTGTGCGTATTAGAACAGCCACTTATATTTTCATTGTAACCATGTATAAATTATGTATGTACACATCACGAAGCCATAGACTGTGTACTCTTAATTGGAGGTGTTATTGTGTGGAGTAGGTTTTTTTGTAAGCATTGTCTAGAATTTGCACTACATTAAAATGTAGTGAAGCCAAGCGAAAAATATTGACAAAATGGCTAAAGTACATTCTTAAGAGTATTAAGCGAACTTAGATGACTTTACAGCATGTAGTAAAACAAGAATGGGAACTGAAGTGCTTAATTTTTGTTCATTATTACCATATGGCACCAACATGCAAGGAAGACAAAAGAGGAAGAGAAGTGAAGTGCACTAAAGGGCAACTCGCTCCTGATGGGAGCTGCATTCACATCTACATGATGCATGCAATCTTTGAGTTATAGCAGCAGCTAACCACCTGTTCACTTTGTTGCACATTTGTATTTTTTACATACTAAGTCTGGCCCTGGAAGTGTTAAGCAGTGCCACTTGTGGCATTGGTGCTGCATGCAAGACATCCTTCTAACCACAGGTGTTATGTATTATGTAAACCTAAGTTCTTTTAAATTCATGTAGCCCACAAAAGTTCCATTTGAAAGGATGTGCCATATTTGCCACCACTGCCATGAGTAGCATTGGCTGACAGTCACAGGGCGAGACATTAACCTTGCTCAGCTATTATGCAAAACTATTTTACATACAAATGTGGCAATTAGTATACATGCCGAAAGCCTCACAGAATAAAATTTTTTATTCGCATCTTACAACGATTGTTATTTTGCTTTAACTCAGGAGGCCTTTCTACCTGCGTTGCATCCTGTGGCTGGACCACTCCAACGATCTCGGCAGAATCGTTACACAGGTGTGTTCTTTTGTGATTCTCAGTACTGATATTTTCTAGTTTACGTTCAATGTAAATGCACAGATCAAATGAAAAACAGGTTAAAAGATAAGCTCACAGGCACTCTATCCAAATGTTTGTTAGGAAGGAAAATCTTTTTTACAAGTTGTCGTTATAGCAACACAAGAGAGTGTGCACATCACACCACCAGTACCTAGCAAGCAACAGCATTATACCTTAGAAGAAGCCAAAACATCAGGCGAAAACCTGTACTAAACTAGGGACTGTATTAAGACCTTTTCGAGGCTTAAACTACTTCTTGGGTTACTCTGTCTAATTGCTTGAACTGAACTGACGTGTCCTGCAAAACGGTTTGCATTCGCATTTGATACAATTTGCAGCAAAATATGAACAAAGGGCTGCAATACTCTAAGGGCCTACTATTGAAGTTGCAACCAGTCTTCCCAGTGTACTGCAGCCTCAGGAACATGAAATGTGGTACACTGTACCACATGCACACACAACAAATTTTAATCCATGGGCATCTGTACACTGTGCTTGTGCAGGACTGCGCAACTGGCTGTTTATTCGTGACTGAAACAGCTACGTACATCAAGACTGTATTGGGAAGCCACCATTTTTTTCAGTCAGTGTAACAGTCCATAAACATATGGATTTCCATGAGCATTTTGTCTGCCACACTTTTCTTTGTCGTTTTTTTTTTTTGCACTCCAGCTTTGATGGCTGCAAGACACATCAGGCTGGCTGAAGAGACAGTGGTAGCCTAGTAGGTGGCCTCACAAAGTTGTTATTTTGATTTTTAAGAGCCGACTTGCTTTGGACAATGCTGAATAACACATCAAAAGGCACGGGATTATTGACAAGGTTAGAATGACTTTGAAAGAAGTTTAAGGCTTCTTTTTAACTCTGATCTGTCTGCTGAGACCAAATCATGTCAGCTTTTAATGAAGCAGTGTTCAGGTTGGAAAGCTGCAAGGCTGTGTGGGTACTCAAACACCATCATTGCCTCATATAGCTGAAGTTGCTGTGACATCAAGGCAGAAGCAAATGACATGGCAAAGGAAAGGTTGGTCGGCAAAGGACTCATTAGCAATTATGTAGGTTCAAGGGCTATTGCACTGAGTAAGAAAATGTGTTCCTGATACAGCGTGAACAGTGTTAATGCTGAAGAACAAACTGGCACCATCTCCCCAGTCCTACACAAGCACGTGCATAGAAAGGGATGCCTGTTGGCCTTGAGGGCCACCACTGGAGGGATCACCTGCTATCGCTATGACATAGAATGTGACATCAGATGACTATAGTTCACACCTTTGCTGCAGCTCGCTGGCTGGGCAATTGAAGCCTTGATTGTAAGGATGAAAAGTTTCAATCACAAGGTGGCAATTTAGTTGCCAACTCATGGTTCACTGCTCAGTGCTGCAGTGCTGGACGTATTTGACCAAGCCTGGTGCGAGTTCTCATGAGTACCCATGTTGAAGCTGCCGCTAGATACTTAGTTGATAAAGTCACTGAAAATGAAATTCGGTCATCGAAAGAGTCATGAAAACGATGCACACAAGGCTTGTAGCGTGCTTACTTGGTATGGCCTCAGTCAAGACACCCTGTGTAGAGATGCTGGCAAAAATGCAGCAGAAGTGTGGATTGAGGAGAAAAAAATATAAGCTGTTCAAGTTCCACATATAACAAACTGATAATAAATCGCCGTTCAGCAAGAACTCCGGCAAAAGGGGCAAGCCGCACTCTCCACAACGAATGCTATAAAAACAGTACTGTTATTGCAGCAAAATTGCCTATAGCTCTTTTGATAGCTTGATAGCTGGTAGCTACTTGATGGTAGCACTTGATAGCTGGTATCACACAATGTTTTCTATACCACGAAAATATTCCAGCACGTGGGGGCCACAATTCTCCTAGAGGCCAATACAGACACAGGTTGCCAGCAAGCATGGACTAAAGATTTTTCCGTTTGCATTGATGTAGTCTACCACATTTTGTTTTCTTGGGTGCACAGTCACACTAGGGTAACAATTTTCTGCCTGAATATTCATCGCAGGGAGCACTGCAGCCAGCTAAAGCGAGTTTTTTGTTCACACCTTGCCACAGATGCGGCAAGATGTAGACTTGACCCATTTTTCTAGGCACATTTGTTAAGTTCAAGAAAGAACACAGAGTAGCTTAAGAACTTTATTCCTTCTAGATTTAAGGCGTGGGGCCAGGTATTAACCATTGTTTTAAGAATTTTACCAAACCGGGAAAGATTCTTTCTTGAAAGTCTTCTCATATCAGCTTGATACAGTCCCTGGCTTAGTATGGGTGCATGTGCTGTGGCTTTGTTTTAGTCTGTTTAAAAGGTCGTTTTCCTTTTGAGTGTTCCAGTCGCAAAGAAATCACAAATATATTTTGATTTCAGGAACCCTTGTGACATTACACAATTCCTTTACATGTTGCAACCAAGCTTATTTTTCAAACACATGCCTTTCTTTCAGCATGAAAAAAACATTTTAGATGAAACAAGGCAAAAATGGCTGCTTATGCATTTGTACGATATTCCAACTGAGAGGGGTGAAAAGTAATAAAATGTTCTACTTTCATAATTTTTCTACCATGTGTACAACATTTCTTAATAGGCATGAAGCAAATTCACTTTTATCACTAGCCTATTACAGAAACAAAAAATGACAAACTGAGCTTTTAAGGGGGCCCTCAGAAGGGCCCAGTTCGTGCGTCTTCTTTTCTAGCGCCATGGCTGTGAGCGCAGCTGAGCACATCTGCAGCCTGCACACCCTGTTCTAGAGGTGACCTGCTGCGTGTGGAAAGACTAGACGTGCTGATATGGCGTGGTACTGTGTGCAGTCTTCCCACGTGTTTAGTACACGGGGTTGCATAATCTGTAGTTTCAGAGATGCATTGAAGTTTGAGACAGACAAAGCATTCGCCTCCACTGCCAGCACTTTTCATGATAGTGTCATTCCACTGTGTGTGGCAGTATCAAAGAGGACAGGGTGGATGCGAAAGCAAGGCTGGGTTTGCTTCATGCTACCTATGTGAAGGTATCGTTAACACACCGTGAAACCGTATCTTTGGTCGCTGACTCTCAAATTCAAAATTTTTTTCTCACTCAGATTTGTGTTTTCTGACTGCAGCCCTTTCCGTGGGAAAACAATCCATTTGCAAATGTACTTATTTGACTAAACGGGCGAATCTGAGTACAACAAACCAAATTGCTGATTTTAATGCATTTGTTATGTGGGGGTTCCTTTGTATATGACTCCAGAAAAAGCCAACCATTGTCTGCTCACACTCCGCCGCGCCCACCCACATAGGAATAAACTTAATTTTGGTTGGCCACGATGCTTATCGGTGTAGTAGCTGTCGTGTGTCCACCCATACACATTTTGTTGGCTTCCCGAAAACCTCAAAGAACAGCTGTATTTTGCTTATGTGCATTCACTAATCAAATAAGTACATGTTTGCTAGAATCCCCATAATATTGAGTCAGCTGGTCTGCTTGAAAATGTTCAAAATATGGCAGTTAGATTTGTAATAGGAAGTCATACTAAAAGGCTTTGTATTACTGAGAGTAAGGGTAAGCTGCAATGGCAGGATTTAAAAGACTGGGAAATCTCTTCAGTTAAAATTATTTCAAGCATATACTGTTCCAAACATCTAGAGATAGAGAAATTCATATCAGGCTATCGTCATACCTCACAAGAAAGAGATTACACTAAAAAGGTTTATTAATTTCCTTTTACTTATAGGTGATGCCTCACATTGTTTTTTCCTTGGACCAAAGGGACTGCAAGGTTTTTCAGCCTGCAATTGTTTGCATAGTTTTCAAAGATAATTCCCTCCCTGCTTTGTGTGCTTGATTTGAATGTAAGTTACATTACACAGAATGCATACCCCCCCTGCAATGCCAGTACAGGCGAAGCAGGCACTAAATGAATAACCACGAAAGGATTTTGGAGCGAGCAAAAATGGCATGTGCAATAGATATGCGTAGATGTCCCGTTGGTGTTGCTGTCAAACAAGAAATTGGGATATCGAGGAACTGAGCAAAGTAACTACATGTGTGCTTGCCAAACTATAGCTGTCATTTACACCTTGCTTGTGACTTAGCTACCAAAAGAAGTTTTTTTGTCTTGTTCTTTTTCTGTTAAAATGTACTTTTTTCTTTGTCTACTTTCGTTTGGGTTTTTGTAGCTATATCGTGCACATGGGACCAATAATGCCGTGTGGAAGTTAGTGGTTGTTGGTATTTCTCACTGCCTGTCGTTTGTTCAATGTGTGTACTAAAGTCAATAGAGCACCAACCAGTATAAACCAGTGTGTTGAATTTGTTTTCTTGTTTTAGTACAAATTATCTGACTGGTTATGTGCCCAAATAAACAATTAGATTATAAAAAAGTTCATCAGAACATGTCATGCATTTTACTTATAATTACCCTATTTCAACTGCAGAACCCACATATTAAGGCATGTAGATTTAAGTAGAACAAGCCTTTTTGCAATCCTTAGTTCTGAATAGGTGAGAGCAGTGCTAAGGACACAAAGTGAGTCCACATGGATAAATGGCATGGTGCACTGTGCACTGACTAATAATTGATGTGTTTTCACAACAGACAAGCAAATAAATATCCAGTAATGCCTTGTCAAAGGCACGAAAGCTCATAAAGAGGCAGGGGGTGGTCAGATACAAATGTGCCGTGGTTTCAGGTTTGTTAATAAGCATACCACTTTTCTGTAACTTCTGAGAACAGGTGCTGCGCTGACACATTATTCTTTTTTTTTCTTGTTGTTATTTTGTGGGATTTGATTAGTTTCTGGTTTAATGGTTGCTGCTTTCGCTAACATGTTGCACTTATGAAATTTGGGCTGTCATCTGCACTGTTTACAGTGTATGTACTCTTGTGGTCACATTATAGTGGTGCTTAATTGTCAAGGCTCTCATTCAAATATAAGCTTGTCTGGTCTACATATGCTGTCCTTCATGCCAAAGGAAAAAGATATACTATGTTTGTGTCAGAAGGAAAGAAACTGAGACTGGTGTCTATTATTGCACATAAATCTATGCTTAGTTGCGTTAACATTTTTGCATAATTTCAACAACTTATTTAGTGCATTTCTGTAACATTCACACTCTTTCTTATCCACTTAGGTGTAAGGAATAAAGGCAAAAAAGTAAAGCATTGCAGTGGATTTAACTTAATGCTCTTGATTCTTCTTACCTTCTTGATAGCTTTTCTATTTGGAAGAGCATATGTACAAAAGCATGTTTTGACCAAATAGGCTGCTGTTTGGGAGGCTTTGCAAGCACCACTATAACGTGACAAAAGCAGTGTGTGGCCATTTGGTTATATAAATTCTGGTGTAATGACACCACAAAAAGTAAACAAAGATATGTACGCACATGACACAAGCACCGGATCTCACTTCAAGCTTTAAAATAAGGAAACAGGCAATATTTAATAACAGGTGGAGACATGATGTGATGATATCTGTTAAAAGAAATTCTTTATGCAGTGCAACTAATGGATCACTGATACATTCGTCATTCTTTTTAAATATTGCAAGCCACAATTACCTTGCATGTTGTCAGGTCGTAATACCCGGCTACAACGCAGTTTTGTGGAACACAGGACCGCAGTCACATTCTTTGCAGTATTTAACATTGTCTGATGGAGGATTGTTTCACACGGATGACTCATACTCCCTCAATTTCCCTGATTTCGCATTAATAGAGCATCCCATCTGTCCAATGTAGGCACGGCCTTATCATGGCAGCAGACTACACAACGCTTGCGGCCTAGCTCACTAGATGCATATTGTGCTTCAACCACAACCAAGCTTTTCCTTTTTTTGGCTTCTGCCTTTTATTACAGCACAAAACTCTCCTAACAAGGGTCTGAGAAAACAATGATTTGCACAACTAAATTAGGCATGAATATGGAATATAATGAATGAGATGAAGTAAAAACGTGGTTGCAGTTGTTTCGTATGCATTTGTAATTTTCATCGGTAATTGTGTAGCTGGTCTCTACGGGCAAAAATTTTTTTTTCTGTATGAAACGTGATGAGAGATTTGCTCTGATGAGAAAAAAAGACAAGCCAGGAAAACAAATTAATTTGTTGCGTGCAGCACAATTTGCAGGCGGTGCACTGTGCAACGGAGGTTATGTACAGTCAGCCATTCCCTTCCAGTCATGCTTGCATTGCATACACACATTGTATTAATTTGAGATTGCGGCTAATGAAGTTTGTGTGGAATAACTCTCATTCGCACATAGTGATGCACTGCAAAATAGATTGGTTTGTTCCTGTGTTCACCAAAACTCGTAGCCAGAAATTATGAGCAGATGTACATAAGATAATTAAGCTTTGGCAGATTAGCACGAAAAGGACAAATGCATCAGTCATTCTCAGTTACATTGCACAAAGAATTTGTTTTTGAATTAATGACATCACTTCCTGTCACTATGTGTTGTATATGATGTCTGTTTTCTTATTAAAGCGAGAGTTGAGGTTAGGCACTTGTGTCCTGCATGTCTTTGTCTTCGTTTGCTTCTGTGGTGCCATTACACCAGAATAAGTTCATGACAGGAGCTGCCAGTCTATGCAGTTATACTACATTGGGCTCAGTACGCCTGGCGGCCTGAATGTGACGACTGCGAAGTAGCAGTAAGAACTTCAGAAGGGTAGAATTTTGTGTCGGTGGCGCATATTACAGTATGGTGAAGCGCTATAGATGGAACAGTGTGAGGCGAGACAGATGGGAAAGTGCTACAGACAACTGTGAATGTTTACTGGAAAGTTTCGCTGCAGCGGGACAATGCATGCGTTATCCTGGTGCAGCAAAATTTGCCAATGTTCATAGTTGTCAGTAGCACTTCCCCATCTACATTACACTTCACCGTACACTAGTAGCAGTAACAACAGCAACCAACTGACCCAAGCAATAATGAAAGCCCACAGAATTGCCAAATTGTAGGAGAAATGTTTCACTGTAACACATGTTTTGTTAACTGACAAGCAAATGGCATACATGTCTGCGAACCGATGATCAGACTCATTTTTCATGCACATACATTATTTTGTACAACTGCTTCCTGCTTTGGTTTTTTATGGCTTTCAGGAAGCATTCCAAAGTGCTTAACTGTTTGTCTGTTCTAGAATTGAATCTGTTCTCAGCCAGCACTATGTGGCATTACTGCATAAGCCCTTACTTCGTCAGTGTCCTTCGCACTGTTCCCAACTAAATATGAATAACCAAATAACCATGTTTTTAAATTTTCAGATTATGAAGAAAATACTCTTAATATGTATTTCATTAGAAAAATTTTCTCAATTTTAGGAAGAAGTCTGGCTGGCCCCAAGCCTGGTGCAAAATGAAGAAATGGCACTCCACATCAATTCATGTTTACTTGTCGTCATAACCAGTCTGTTAGCTTAATTTTTGGTTCTTCCTATTGAATTCTCAAGAAAGGTACCAACTCTGTCATTCATTGAAAACAAATTTTTGCACTTGGGGATGCAGCCATGCACAAAGCCTTTGAGCTAATTAATATCTTTATTCTTTAAAGAAAGTGCAGCTCCTGCGTGGAGCATTAGGTTGAATGAGACGAGGGTAAATGAAAAGATGGCGAAATTAGTCGTCAACAGTTGTCCAACAAAGGAAGTCTCAAGCTGGAGGCAACATCTTTGCAAGAGAACCAAATGGCTCCAGCCTGAGACATTCGTTGTGCAACCTGGCAAGTCTCCTTCTCGAAATATTTCCTCTAGCCTGAGACCTATATCCATTCCACCACCCTTGACCGACAATACACCTATACATTTGGCAACCCATGGAAAGGTAGCAAATTCACATTCAAGGAAAGGGAATGTAGTGTGCACCCTGGAAGGTAGCATGAACAGTATTTTATTTACTTAATGAAATGCAGATTTGCTATCCAATTACTTTATTTTGATCCCCGTTTTATAATTGGACAGCATGGTTCCTCAGAGAGAATAATAATTCGAAGCTCACACAATTTTGCTCCTTTATGTCTGTTAAATCTGTCCTGGTTGCTACACTATCAGCCCTGTCTGGAATTGCATAGCAGTGTTTTTAGCATGCATCCGAATTCAAAAGAATAGTTAGGCTTCTACCTCAGAATGTTTGCTACTGTGTTGCAGCTCGAATTCTATGTCTAGGTGGTCACTGTGATGCCATGTGCTATTAAATAAGACCAATATGCTATTTGAAGGGCAATTAAATGCAATCTCAAATGACCTCAGCTCGGGGAATGACACAATTGGAGGTCAATGTGATAAGGAGGATTTGATTTCTGAAAACAAGGCACTTAAATGGGAGAAAGCATGACTAATTTCGTCTAAAGATGCTGCTATTGGATATGATCAGGGAAGGTACTTGTTCGTGGCTGCATTTGCAACATGTTACATTGCTGGCTTTATATATTGCACTGGGTACAGTGAAATGTTGCTGCTTGCACAATATTCAACTAAACATGGTAGCCATGCTAATGTGTCCATGCAGAACACAACTCATCCACTATTATGGACTACAGTGGAATCTCGATAAACGAAAATCACTTCGAAACTGCCGCTTAAATAGGACACCATCCTGTAATTGGTTGGCTCTCTGCAATGTCTCTCAGTAAATATAATGCCTGGTAAATGGAACCAATTTCCCTGGCACCTTGAGGCTCCATTTAAAGAGCACCCACTGTAAAAATATAGGGGGGATTGTGTTTGGAACTTTCGTAAATGTAGTTTTAAACAAAACCGCATTTCAGTGGGAGCGAAATGCAAAAGCACCCGTGTACTTAGGTGCATGTTAAAGAACCCCAAGTTGTCCAAATTAATTCGGGGTTACTCGCTATGGCATGTGTCATAATCAGAAGGTGGGTTCTGGTTCGTAAAATACAATAATTTTTAATAGCTTGCTCAGAAATCCAGCACTAAATTATGTAGCTTGTTTGTGTGATGAGTCCCAATTTCTTAATTTAGTACTTTGACATTTATCATATTTGTGTGCTAGTCCATGCAAACTACCACTGATCGGCCTCATTATACCAGCCACTGTTAATTAGGAATGGCTTAGTCAAGCAACTTAAACTTACAGCACAAACACCTAAGACGAACCACAAAAGGAAGATACGACACACACTGGTGCTAACAACTTTATTTCTTCGTCGTCGATGCAATATAAACCCTAGGCCACACTACTGCGCAGGCACTCGGATTACATTACAGAGATCTGCCAAATTATCACATACGCAAGCGTAGGAAGTCAAATTCAGATGGATGCAGGGACAAAGATATCTTACTAATGCAGTTATCGCCCTGCCTTTCTTGTGGTAGGCCTCTAAGGCAAGCCGCCCATGCTCATTCTTGCTTTTGCCAAGAATCGACGTCCCATCAAGTTGTGCCTCACAATTGTTGCAAGAGTTTATATGCGCACCAAGGTGCGCTCCTCTATCTACATTTTTGTTTACTTGTAGTGCATGTTCCCTGAGTCGCTCATTGACGCAATGCCCTATCTAGCCAAGCTATGTCTTACCACATGAGAGTGAATGGTATAAACCACGCCGACCGCGCACAACACGTATGAAGCATCATGCCGAATTTGGCATCCTCCTCTGCCCTCTCCGCAGGTGCGGGAGCATAGCTTTAGAAGCTTGTTCGGTGCAGAAAACGCCAAAGGAACACTATGCCTGCAAGCAATTTTCTTGAGTTGATAGATGACCTTATGTGTTTAAGGGACCGCGCAGGGAACATGCACAAAAAGTAAACGATAATGTAGATAGAAGAGTGCACATTGTTGCGCATATAAACTCTTGCAAAAATTGTGAGGCACGACTTGATGGGACGTCGACTCTTGGCAAAAGCATGAATGAGCTTGTGCGGCTTGCCTTAGAGGCCTACCACATAAAAAGGCAAAATGATAATTGCATCAGTGACATAGCTTTGTCCCTGCACCCATCTGAATTTGAGTTCCTACGTTTCCATATGTGATAATTTGGGCGATCTCTGTAATGTAATGTGTGCGCCTGTGCAGTTGTGTGGCCGAGGGCATATATATGCATCGACGACGGAGAAATAAAGAAGTTGTCAGTTAGCGCCAGCGTGTGTCATATCTGCCTTTTGCGGTTCATCTTAGGTGTTTGCGCTGTAAGTTTTAAGTTCAGAATTATGTACCAACTAGGATAAATGAAGTTTTACTCTTAGTCAAGCGAGCTCAATATATAGTCTGTGCAAAAGTGTGGAGTGTCAGTACAAAGTAACAGTTCAAACACATGGCTCTGTAGTTACAGTTCAGTATGAAAGGAGATAAGATTTCTTAGCATTTCTTTCATTTACTAATTTCATTGTGTTAGGACATGTAGAATACTAGCAACTGGCATGCTTACAATGTACAGTGCTCTTTTTTAAAATCCAGACAATTGTTTTACTGGGGCAGAAATGTGCTTTCTTTTGGGCCCGGAAGTGAACATATATTTCTTACATTTGGTGTAAAATAAATTTTCTTCACTGTCAGTGTGTGTCTCGTGCATTTTTCTTTTCAGCTAGTCGCAACTGCTCTCGAAGGCGTTTGCTGGCCTCGGAGGCACTGCCAAGCTAGGACGACTGTATCAAAGCTTTGCAAAGAGGGGCTCTGTGATCAGCGAAAGGGAAAAAAAAATGAAGACGTGCGGTGACGGGTTCACTCGCCATTGGACCACGTGTGCGCGTGACTTGGTCGATTCAGCGGTGGCCCTGTGCCGTCGATTGGACCACGTGTGGCGAGCCCGCGGCGAAATGCTTCGTGGCGGTACGCCGCGCCTATGCAGCAGCAGACGAAACACCGCAGGCCAAGGTGTCGGACGCCGGCGTTCGCTCCGAGCAGGTGCGACGCCTGCTCGGGTGGCAGCTCACGGACGGCCGAGTTCCCTTGAGCCTTGATCGCCGGCGTTCGACATTTCGGCCTGCGGTGTTCCGTCTGGTACTGCGTAAGCGCGTGACCCGCGCCACCATGCATTTCGCTACGAGCTTGCACCTAAACTAAAATGCCTTTAATTCCTTCACAATACTCCCATTGTACCTCCCAGTCAAATAGGGGGGGGGGTGAAGTGGGCGTATTACGGTACCCCCGTTGTGTGCCCAATTAATGCCCACTTCAATGGGAGTTTTGTCGTACGCCCTTTTAATGGGAGCAAAAAGATGTACAAAAGGGAATGCGCTAGAGGACAAGCAAAAAACGCCCATCTGGGTGTTTTCTTGTTTACAGTGTATATAGTACGAGTATGTGCTTCGAATGCCTCTAGAATTATGATGGCATAATTAAGGAGATTTTCGCTACTGTTTCTGCGCTTAAACTGACAGTCTTTTTTCTTCCCTTCATAAGGAATGCCTTGTAACTACGTCACAAAGCTTTATTTTTTCACGACAAAAAAAAGCTTAAAGGTGCTGGTAAAGCTTGGTGATGTCCTGTGTTGTATGTAGGTAACCTTACTCCTTTTATACGAAAATAGTTTCATTTATGTTATTTTTTCAGAAGTGAGGAACGCAGATTCAAGGAGAACCTTTCATTGAAGTTTCAGCAAGAGTCGTTCATGACCTAGGCAATGCTAACTAAAACTGCTGCATTTGTTGATGTCCCTTCTCTGTATTACATCTCTTTTATACAAAAAAAAAAATTTCGTCAATACTCAATACTGCACGTGTGGCACTCGCAACACCCTTCGTTCATGAGGAACTCTCTTACATGCGTCAATTGATTAACTACTACAAGTGCTCCACCCAAATCTTCACTCAGACCTGCCGACATATTTTACGTTGTTCGACTGCAAGGAAATTTAATCCAAATGAACGAAAACGTCCTTTATCAAATTACGTGATTGGAATTTGCATTTCAGTGAAAATGTTCAGGTTAAACTTAAGCTTAGTAAAAAAAAGTGTCGGTGGCTCTCAGCGTATCCTGATCCACCGAACATGAGCTAAAGAAACAACAGCGATAAATCAAAGTTTTTTTATTGTAACGGGAAAATAAAGCTTTTTTTAGAAGTCGCTAGGGGGAAAAGAGCCTCCCTTGGACATTTGTTAGACACCAAGCACTCTAACCGATCCTCAGGAACAACTCCCTTATTAAAACCTTGCCAATGTCACGTTACAGCCGCTTACCATCTATTGCGGTACTCTCTAACCCAGGGCTATATAAACCGACTGAAAGACCAAACTTTCACTTACTCTGAAATGTGTTTACAGCAACCGTTTGTGCAGCGTGTGTATCTTTCACTGGCGTTTTACCTTGTGCTACTGGCTTCGCTTGACATTTATTCCGTAGCCTTATGTGGCGAGTCAGTCGGAAAGTTCCATGTGAAGCCAGAAAACCCATTTTTGTATACGAAGCAACAACGCGCACTTGAAGTGTTTATGCCCAAACTTGATAGTTGCCATCGGCAGTACATGACAAACGACCCATTCTACGCGATAGAATTATGCGTGCCGGCACAAAACATTATGCGAGCACGTCTTTCTGTTACCTATGCGCCATACGAAGAGAAGAGGCGTTAAATCTCGTCGATAGTTGCCTTCGCCTATACTAAAAGGAAAATAGCAAGCGATGTGGGACACCCTGGTAAACACCCGACCAGTGCGAATGGAACGTGACTAAAGGTAACCCAGAACGAGAGGATGCGCTATTTGTGTATTGATCACGCATCGAGTGGGGACGCGCCGCCGTCCCCACTTCGATGCGTGTGACGTCATCAGCGCGTTGGTTATGTCCCGCCGGGCATCGTGCAAACAATTTAAGAGGAACTTCCCTGAAAGGGAACTGTCGAAGTGTAGCATCATGTGGTGGGCGGCTTGATGCGGAGTTATGTCCTCGGCATTGTAAGTACGCGCATTTCTCTGCTCGTACTCCTTACGCATACATAAGTACCGCGTGCTACATCGGCATAACCCCCTCCCCACAGATCATTACCCCTACAACACGTTACTCACGACGCCGAGGGCCATACAGTGCTACGCATACCATCGATAGCTCCCGTTCAGGGAGGTTCCGGTTTTTCGTGTTGTTGACCCATTTATACCATTACAACACGCCATGTGCACCCAATCGCAGCGTCGAAGGCATCATACGTTTTTAGCACGTGCAGTTACTAAACACTTGTCTCGATGTTCAACGCTTTCCTCATGCCGCGAATCATATAGTTGCAACTGTATTTATGAGGAAGTCTATACGCGTGGGTTAACGGTCTGCTTACATAGACAGCTTATCCATATGTCCAAGTTGTAAAGTAAAACAAGATTGCATATACTCATTCCGTTGTCTTGAGCAGCACTTTGTAGGTGTGAACTCCAACTGCCGAACATCTTTCAATAATAACTCTACCACGAAGCGCTCAAATACTATTTAATCGCTAAGGCCAACACTTGCCCCGCCTTGACAGATGATGTGATGACCAAGTGAAATAATTGCGCGGCAGGTTCGCGCCGTAACACTTTGTACTACGACAATAGCGAGGAACCGCACAAATCCACATGTAAGTCGAAGACAAAGCCTATGATGATTCCACCTCTCAAAAAAGTCCCCTACTCAACCTGCCGCAAAGGTTCTTGACCGACGGCTAAACGAATTCTTCGGACTTGACCGCAATAATACCAGGCAGGAGTGCACAAATCCAAACTCGAAGTCTTTCAAGGACTATAGACAACGACCAGGAACTACATCAGCGCCAACAATGTCAAAATACGTCGCAGTTTCACCCGAAAAGCGAAGCATTGAGAGTGATATCGAAGTTTAGCGTTGCACTTGAAGTCCTCGGACGGCGTTATAACTGTATTCTGCTGCGACATCTCGGAACGACGCAGGAGAAAATGCGAATCGTGCTGGGGCGAAGAAAGAGCACCCAGGCAGCTTCCAGGCGCCTTACGACGCTGGCGTGATGAGCGCCGCCAGTGGCGTTGCGGGCGTCGTGCATCGATGGCGCACAATATGGGACTGAGGGAAAACCGTAGCTCAGCCTCAATCAGCGCCCAATGTAATACTATGTGCTGTTAGCTGGATGTTTCAATACCGGGCTTTCTGGAAAGAGCTTCAGCGATTTAAAAACAAAATAATCTGCGTGGGATAGCGCTATTTCAGTCCCTGAGCTAGTGTACTCGAAAGGGCGGACATTGCTTGAACAACAAATAAAAGTTTCTGATACACAAATTATTAAAATTGACAAATTATTTTTACCTAATCAACGTATGTCACACATTGCGATTTACAAATTGTAGCTCGTGAGACTGCACTGCACATCCACTTGAAAAAAATTGGGTAGATGACGTATTTTTCAGAATATGCACCATGAAACTTGCTGTAAAAATGCACAGACGTTTTACTTACTTGTTTAAGAAAACGCCGTTTTATGCATTGAAGCACAAAGGTAACCACACCGCCAATGTATTTATCCGCAAAGTTCGGCCAACCCACCGTGGTTGCTTAGTGGTTTTGGTGTTAGGCTGCTGAGCACGAGATCGCGGGATCGAATCTCAGCCACGGCGGCCGCATTTCGATGGGGGCGAAGGGCGAAAACACCCGTGTACTTAGATTTAGGTCCACGCTAAAAAAAAAACCAGGTATATCTAGATTTCCTGAATGCCCTACTTCGGCGTGCCTCATTATCAGATCGTGGTTTTGGCACGTAAAAACCCCTAATTTATTTTTTTCCAAGTTCGGGAATTAACATCTCGAGACGGGTGCCCAACTCACAATTCGTTCCAATTTTGTATACCTTGTGAACTCCCAGCCTAGAATTGATAAGTAACACTGTGTACTGCAAACTCATTCGTTAAAACTATATTTAGTAAATTGTTGTTAATCATTCAGTTGTACACTTGATTCCTTCGCCCAGATAATGGATAATGTCCATCTGTTTGGTCCATCCAGCTCAAAGATTGTAACTGCGCTATCTGTCACAGATGACCTTTAAAGACTCCTGAAAAACATCGCATAAATACCAGGTATACTGCGCAGTCCGTAGCACACACACAGAAGCTCAGCAGTTATGCTATGTGCGCGTATATAGTGCGCGTGCCTACACCGCTGGCTCTCTTCGACTGTGCCTCTTTGACAGTCCTGTACTGCCACGCAGACGAGGGGAAAGCATTGCCTACAGGGCAGTCCGGGACTGTCAGAGACGAATGACCGAACAGGCCTATTCGTGCCAACTGATGACGATGATTCATGCCAGCAGTGGACATAGGAACGCTGCACTGGCTTCGCCAGCGAGGCACATATAACGTTCATGGCGCGTCCAATCTAGCCAAACACATTCCACATTTCTCGGCACTGTCTATAACCTTCCACGCGCGAGTCGTGCACGTGCATAACTTCCTTTGTTATATGTCGGGCTATGGCGTGTGCTGTTATGGGAACACCGCGACGACGGCCATGGCTGCGACGCCAACGGCGTCAATATATCCCCACCGTTCGTATAATTGCTGTCTGGATAGAAACGCTATGCACATCTCATCGAAAAATTGTTAGATTTTTTTGAGGGGGGGGGGGGGGGGGATAACCAAGCTTAGGAGATTAACAAGAGGCTAAATGCCAAAAGACCTAAAGCACAAGCGCCTCTAGTGGCTGCAAGCTGAAAACAGGCACACAAGAATTCCATCGTAAATTTGTGATTATTCAGTCGTAATATGTGACACGTAGAAAGTAGAAGCTGTGCCATGTATGGCACGCGTGCGTCGGTGCTTTCTTTTACTACAAACACTTTGTGAAATGTAGGCACCTGCCACAGGTAGCACTTGGGAAATCTACAGCAATATTTCATGTTCGGCTATAAAAAAGAAGCTGGGAGTCTAGCCCACCACCATGAGCTTAGCAGCGCAACCTCATAGCCACTAAAAAACATCTTCCACTTTGCGACCCTGCTCGTTCGCTGTTAAATGCCGGCACTGTTACTTGCACCTTTGCTGAAAACGTGTGAAATACCTGTAGGACATGCTGTGGGTAAGCCGGCAGCCTAAGTTCCTGCTTCTCAAAGATGTCCTCAAGGCCGTTAGAAGCTAGCGTTCCTTGCTGCCTGACGCCTTCGTAGTAGTCGTGAATGAAAAACAGCAATACGCCCTGCGCCATGAGACGAGAAAAAAATACAATTGGCGCAAGTAGAAGTAAAAGAAATGAAGAAAGCTGCAGAAGCACGAGTGCAATATTTTTACTGAAAATTTTGACCCGCCGACATAGCTTTCAAGAATGCCCGTGCTTTTTTAGCAGCTATGTATTAGGCACAAAAAGCAGCTGTCATGCTCCAACTTACAGTGATGGGACCTTCTTGGTAACATGAACGTGGATGAAGTGAAACCAAACAACATCGCAGGCATGCACTACAATTCTGTATAAGCTGATGCTGCCCGCAGGAATCTCAAACCGACACTCCTTGAAAGAAAGGTCAGCTTTCTGCGTATTTCGGTTTACTTGCAAAACCTCGTTGACTGTATATGGCCAACACACTGCGCCTTGAATCACACTGGTTTCCACATGTATCATAGCTGTAGAGAAAATGGTGCTGAGATGTAACAATGACTGCGCATTTACATGCAGACTCACCTTAATGGCAGTGGCGATGGTAGCTCCACATAAAAACAGCGTTAAAACATGCTCCTGCATGAGAAAACAGTACACAATGTTGTCTAATGAGCACGCATCGTTGTTGAATTTTTTAATGACCGAGTCTTTTTTTCTTGCAAGCACAATAATGTCTACCCGGCTTGGTGGTCGTATAAAGTTGGAGTTGTATATGTGAGCTATTGCTTCCACTGGTCAAAAAAAAGAAAACTACCAAGGCTGCTGTACGTTTGAAACCCTGATCACTCATACATTAGGCATGTTGGAACGCTGAATGATTAGGCGAAAAGAACTTTGTTCTGCAAAGCGATACTCTAAAGCAAATGACGGAGAATCGCTTAGAAGAACCATCTAAATTTATACTTTATTAACTACTTGAAGCATTCTGTAAACAAAAATTCATCTTCGTAACCCGCGAGAATGAGGCATAATGAAACAGAGGGACTTTTAAATTAATAAGTATGACAGTATCTTACGTATTATACGACTTTGTTAGCCCTTCACCTCACGTTGACCAGTATAGTCATGAAATTTTGTACCAGTATAACGGATGGCGACTATAGTCGTCATAAACAAACATTTGTCACACAGTGAATCTGCGACGACTATACTCGTCCTATAACATTTAGTTGCTATTCCTGACACTTGATGACCACACTTGTGAATGTTATGCCTATAACTATATTGCCACCTCAGACAACCTTGCGTAAATCATGGCTGCCTCCTCGAAGCGAGACAATCAAAGCATGCGTAAAAGAAATTATTTTGACGATTCCTCCTTAGACAACAGCTCTGTAGGGTTTCGCTCGGAAGCGGGAAGTGCTGTGTTCTGACCTGATGAGTCTGATGGCCCGGAGCACGTAGCGGCTGACCGTGTGTCTACCAGACGAAGACTGCTTACTAACTGCTTTAGGAGCTGCGTAAAAGTAGCTGCTATTTATATGCATGTTTTTGCAATGTTTAGGTTATTTTTTCTTCGTATTGTCCTTTTTTTTTTCATAGTGCATCTAGCCCTGCAAGACGTCTTTCTGCAAGACACCAGGACAATGCAGTACACCCTTCTTCAACCTACATTCTTACGCAAGTGGTGAAATAATGAAACCCTATTGGTTTGCAATGATGATGCCGTGGTATTCAGAAAAAGAAAGCTCTACAGACTGAGGGAAAGAATTTCCGGTAAATTTTGTGCAATTTTCTTCTCGCGCTAGGGAAAGGGTCAGAATATGAGCTGAACAAAATGAACACCAAAGCTATGCAAGCTGCACGAAAAGGTTCACTGCTTCAAAGCTTGGAGCAAAGCCTGCGCAGTCGTGCCAGTAATGGGCTAAGCCTACGTTCTTTCTCTTGTAGCGTGGTCTGCTTCAACATCAAGAGGGGATTTGGCGAAATCGTTCGAAGAGGACGTTCGGTACTTATAATTCCCACTGGCAGAGGCTGCACACCGTGTCAACGAATTCATAGCGACGAGTGCTACTGTGAAGTTCTTCAGCATTGTGAGCTACAGTGGTATGCTGAGGGATTCCGGGGAAAGAATCAGACGTATATATTGGAGTCCTTTGCGAAACTACGCAAAACCTATTGCTGGTAGAAAGTGAAAATATCTATAACTGTTACTGATACAGCAATAGTGGTTCTTCAGTGAACTTTTTTTCGATAAAAGAGCTTACACAACCCTATAGTCACGGCATGGACGAAAAACATTAAGCACATGCTCATGAAACAAGTGAGCCTCAGACGAGTGTAGTTGTAGTTTTTCCATACACATCCACGACAATGACATTGCGGTTGTTATGAGTGACCACTTGGGCTTCTTAGTAAATACTTGAAACCAAGGTAAGAAGATCTAGAGGCACGCTATGCACGCCAAAAAGTAAATGTGACATGACCCGGTGAGGACTCATTCTGCAAGTATAAAAAAAATTATTAAGTAACACACCTTCCTTTAAAGACCACTGCTATTATTTTTGGAGCTCAAAGAATCTGAATGTATTTTGCTCAGTGCGTTTTTCTACACGCTTCCGTCATTTCTTGAAAACGTCAGGCTTTAAGCCTGCGCAGATGTTTTACAAATAAATTTCGTTCATTCCATCGCACCACATTCCTTGCCTGCTCCTCAGCTGCTAGCCACATTGTGTTATGATGTTAAAGGCGGTATACGCAGAACATGCTGGCAATGAATTGTAGCAGTAAATTAGTGACAGTGAGCTAGTGTTTGGTGTGAAAAGTTGCTGTCGCGAAAAAGGTACATTCTACGTGCACGGGTAAAAGATGGGAGACAAGTGGTGCTGCGTTGTTGCATTGGGAGAACGTCAGCCCTCACCGTCGCACTCAGAGTTGTGCCGATATCGATCGCGTTCAGTCGAGATTAAGCCTGTCACACCCGCCCAGTTCATGCGACAACTGCTGGCGTACTACAGCGACTGACCTGAAGCTAATTAAGCCAATACGATGTAGAAAACTGCTTATGTAGTTGACTCTTGACCATACGGATTTGAAATAAGCTATTCTTCATTTCGTACAGTGCGCACACAAGCTACAAGCAGCGACATGGCGTGCTGTCAACATCGGTACGTTGCTGTTCTCGAAGGCTGCCACCCAGCATTTGCCGTCACTTCCCTAACCTAAATGTGACTACTTACGTGGCTGCATCATTTAAGTATTGCTATGGTGACTCATTATTTGTCTTCCGAGGAGCACTGTTTTCCTCGTATCCAAAATGGGCCGCGAGCGTAGGCCCCCTCGATACAGCAGCGTAAACAACCACCTTGTTCACCTACCAGCGGTGTCTATACTGGCATCGGCGTTCCCGCGAGAAAACTGGGCTAGAAATGCGCGCAATGTCCTCATCTATGTCTACTTTATGAAACACAATATATGTGTGCATGAACAAAATAAGAAGAACAATACGTACGCAGCATAACAACGCTCCCGTACGACGGTCTCCTGCTCGCTGTTTTCGAAGGTGTTTGGTCACTCATACATCAGTGCTCTCAGATTGATGCAGTGTGGTTTACATGCACAAAAATCGGCATGCTTTGCTATGTTCTCACATGAAGTGATGTCACTGATGAGCGGCTAGCATTATATCCCTAACGAACGATGAGTGGTCGCGGTACGTGTGCATGTAAACAAATGCACCAGTCGATGCTTTGGAATGTCAGCGGTGTTCTTGCGGGATGGAAATATGGAAGGTCGTGCAGTACAACATCTTATAGTGAGCATGCGAAGCACTTCCATGTGAAGAGGAAAGCACCTCAAATAGCAAGCAGCACATATAAAATCAGGGGTTAGGGTTGCCCTCAGTGTTGACAGTGCAGCCCTCTATGCATGGGCACTGGGTTTCGAGGTGGTGGGTTTAATGCGAACGGCAATTCGCGTCTTCCGCGCTAGCGTGCCTCTCGTGACGTCACACGAAGAGGTACATTCGCGGGCTCGGTCAGGTGTAGGTTTCGTTTTTGCGCTTTTGTGCTTAGTTAAAGTGTTTTGCAATTTGCGGAATAATTTTACTGTCAGATGCGTGACAGGGGGCTATTGGGATCCCAAATATTCCATTGCCTTGACATGGTAAAAAACAGTCACCGAACTTGTCTTTAAGCACTGCTGTCAGTGGATATGATTTATGCGAGTATGAATTATCCTAGTACACTAAGATCAGCGCTTTCAGACTTACCCCATCCCTTATGGTGTCGCTTGGGGGATTATTCTTTAGATACTGTAACGACAAACATTGCAAAAGTTCAGAAATAATGTTCTTGCAACAGGCTAAATTGATGCCCTCGTTTTCGCGCACTAACCAAATCAACAAGCTCGGTGCCATGCTCGCCCAGTGAAGCATGAACTCATCTCACTCGATAACCGAAGACACTCGCTGGTAGTGAGCTGGTTTGATGAAGAGCGGCACCAGGGGCAAGCGAACGCCACCTTCTTGCTGCTTCTCACTTGAACGGGAACTCAGCGCGCCAAAGCACAGCGCACACGACGCCATCAGCCATCTTCGGTCGCCTATAGCCTCTGAACCCACCGCAGTTTACCTCCAAGACAGGGCCACTGCTGCCGGTCAGAAGTTGCGCGCCAGCGTTCCCCGCTCCTAACAAGCGCGTTTCCTCGTTTCTCCATCCCACCTCTCTAAGAGCACGTGAGAAAACGGTGGACAACCCCTCCGCCTTCTTCCCTTGCCCGCGCAAGAAGGCGCCACTGCACGAAGGCACCATATTTCTCGGCCACGCTCGCACGCTTTCCTTCTCACCTACAACATACGGCACGCGGCCACGCTCCTTCACGGGTTGCAGAATCAAGAGTCTTTCCTTTCTTTAGATCGTATCACGCTCTTATCGTAATTTGACTTTCTGCGGAACGTCAAGGCCTCGGCGACGACGATGGCGTAAATTCCTTTTTAGTGCGCTTATAAGTGCTATCACAATTAAATATTTAACTACTTTGAGGCAGTGAGTAAGAGTCACGGGGGAAGAATGTAAGTGACACAAGTAAGGGGACACTGGTGCGCGTGTCTTAAATATGCAAAACGCAATTCCTCGCGAGGCGCGGCAGGTGCAAGGCGCGTAGACGCTGCCTTGCCATGAGGCAGAGTGCACTGACCTGCTATCTAGGAGGCCTTTGCTTTAGCCCAGTGCTTAAGACAATTGGATTCTGAGCGCGGGGTCACAGGTTCAAAATTCACTACCGCCAATGTCTTTTTTTTTCGAATTTATTCTGCCTTTCTATATAGTATCTCATTATAGCGATTTCCGAGGCGAAGTTGGAACGCAGGCGACAGCTTGCGCGGAAAAGGAACGCGTGAATAACATATATCCAAGAGTAAAAGGGAGAGTGACGTGGCGTCGCGGCGATAGCCTCTCCCGTCCACACAACACCTGGCGTGCCAGCGGCGCAGCATCTGTTCCCTTTCGCGAGCTCTGTGCCATCGAGAGTAGCACGTGACGTGGCGTCGCGGCCAATGGGAATTGGTTGCATCACAATTCGATGCTGCAGACGTCGACTTTTTTGAGGACGTCACTTTTGAGACGTTACTTAAATTGAGGACGTCATTATTGACAAATTTCTTACTTCTTGCCACTTCAGGTTGTTGCCATTTAAGTACCTGAGGCACTGCAACAGTCAAAAGGATATGGTTGTAAGCAGGATTTTCAAAGCCATAGTAGAGTACAATTGTTACAAGCACAAAGGGCCGCAGGCTGAGACCAACCAATGACAAAATGAAGATTGCTAAAGCAGCCTACTTGGAGGTTTACTTATGAAAGAGAAACTTCAACTAGAAGCAGTGTTTCTCTATTGGTAATCTACCTCCAAGCTGCAGAAGGGAACCGGTGAGCAGGTGATGAGCGTTTGCACTGTTAAATAATTTGCTTTCATCCTGCGATGAAGTCCTGGTACAAAGATGGGTTATCAAAGCAAGCAAAGCAAGCAAAGCAAGCGCCTTATTTAGGAAAACCTTAACTTTACACGGCCTATTGTATTAGCGCTTCTCACCTTCCTGTCCTCACCTTTATTTCGATCTTTTCTTTTTTGTCCCACTTCATCCTTTCTCTGCGCAGAGTTTTAGGCAAGAGGGTACTAGCTGAGGCCGACTTCTCGGTCTTTCAGTTAAAGATATTCCGTCTTCTAATTCAGCGAAAACTTCTTGAAATATTTTTATTCCAATATTTTTTTTTTTAGTTTTCTAATAAACTTGGGCCGTTTATAACTTTGTCTTAAGTGTAGAAAATCGCACATATGGGATGGTTGTTCGTAAGCGGATGAGGTGGCTAGTTCTCCCAGCTGTGACAAACGTCGCTTTTCTAACGAAACGTTCAGAAATATTTTCGCTGCATCAAATCATTTTTAGCACAGATATTTCCCTTCACTCGGTGTACTTATTTTTTGTTTCGGGTGTCAACCACAACAATAAAAAAGGTGGTCACTTAATCGGGCTCTCGCTTAAGCTCTCGGGCTCGATAGGAAAACGAAAGTTTGTATACCTGCACGGTAAAGCTACACGTTTTTTATCCAGCATGGAAGCGCTGTATTTCAAAGGTTCGCGCTATAGATATTAAAGGAACAGCATCAAGTGGAATGGTTTAGGTATCATTTGAAAACGAGTATGACATTCTCATAGAATTTCGAATGAGTTCAACGACAAAGGCTATTGTATCTCTATCCACTAATTTTTCTTTATTTCACTTCTTCAGCGCTCTAGCCTTACAAGAATTAATTAAGTCGTAAATTGCTCTACATTCAGAATAAGGTATCTTGAAACAATTATTGCGTGCGTCGAAACGAAGTACGACAGCTTTGCGTACGCATTGCGGCTAAGCTTACGAGAGCGTTATAAATAGGATTTCCTAATTTGTAATCAATTTATATCTCCAAAACAAACATTTTGCTTCGTACTTCCCAGAAAATAATATTGTTGTAGAAGTTAGGTGCTAAATGAGACTAAAGGAAGGCATACAAAAATGCCAGGGTACAATATTAGCTTCAAAAACATTTATGCAATACTTAAAGTCACCATGTGAACGCAGAAGGAAGAAGTAAAGCAAATCCATTTGTTACCCGTCATCTCTCTATGGCGTGAACATAAACAATGGAACACCACTTACCACCGAACTTGCTTGCATTTCTTTAGGATAATACATTTTGCGGGCATAACATTAAAAATTTAGAATAATACATTTTGTGGGCATAACATTAAACATTCAAAGTCCGGAGCGACAGAGGATGCTGGCATAGAAAGAAACGAGCCAGAAACCAATCGGGAGAGGTTAAGGAGATCAAGGAAGGTACTTACCATCCTCTGAAATGAAGTAAACACTTAGGATTTTATATCTGCATTTGATGAAATTGTTTCTGCGAATTTTGTGAGCAGCAGGTGGAAGTCGTAGTGATAGATTTTAGAGGTGGAACAAACAACGGTGCCTTGAAACGAACGTCACACTTGAATTGTAATCCCTCGAAACTACCCTCGCAGGAAGGTAGCTAATCATCCATCGGCTGCAGGTAACAAAGTGATATCTTTATTTTATGTTATTTAAGCCAGCGAACAATAAACGACTTCTCTAGACCGAGAAGGTGCGTTTGATGAGCCTCTCTTGACAGAGCAAGTTAGCTAGATATGCACTGTGCTAATGAATAATCGCTATATTTATCCGTTTCAGTACAACATTACTAAAAGCAGTTACTGGTGTCCGATTGTAGTTCAATTGTGCACTTTTGCGATAAAACAAATGGAGGACATTACAAGGTCGTTTAGTCCTTGCCCACATTGCGAAGAGTGATAGGCCCCGTTGGTGAATGACGGCTGTCATACGAACCTAGCGGACTTGAGCATTATTCAAAAGTGTGTGAAATGATATTTAAATAAGAGCTATACAATTTTCCTACATTTGTTATTGTTCTGCTTTCACCACATAAGCAGTACAGCGCTCAGCGATTCAAACGCTCTACCCATAGCACATTGCTTCCGGGGCTTGCTCTTCACCGGTGGGCGCTGAGAAAACCGCTTACGCACTGTGGTATAGGGTAAGGGAGAGACCGGGAGGCCGGTCAGCGCATAATATGACAGGTAACCACGGGCGGGTGCTCCGCGGATATCGCCCCCATGACGACATTACGCGAAAGGAGTAAATCGGCAGTGGAAATGATACCGGTACTTACATCTTGGGCACAGTTGTAGCCGTCAAAAATCGCCGCAAAAAATTCGAAGGTAACGACAAGCGCCTTGGCACAGAGTGCCAGCCGCATTATCTTAAGAGTCCCCTGAAATAAGGAGGCAAAATTGGGCATCGGCTTATGCTTTGACACTCAAGAGGCAGGACTCGGAGCGCACGCATATCGAATGGCTAAAAAGCAATAAGTGTTGAAATACGCATTTATCTAGCCTGATCACCGGATGCCGGCTACTTGGATGCAACAACGTCATTGCAGAGTTCATAAATTTATTCTTTCATATACTTTGGATATTTTATCTGAGAAGGTAGGCATTACTTCTAGTGACGAAGTTTTTCGTCCTACTTTATATTACGCAATACTCGAAAATTTCGCAGCTGTCTGCGTCAAAGATGTTTCAAAAACAGGACCTATGCATGCGAGACGTACAGCGGTGTACTTTTCGCTCGTTTGACTAAACACATATTGGTTGTGTGAGTAAATATTCCCACAGAAAGGCTTGTCCGCGCCAGTTCGTAACTCCGGAAGTGGTGGAGCGGCTGCTTGCTTATATGCAGACTTGTTGGAAGAAAGAAAAAAAGTTAGGAGAAACCCGCCGCCAGCCTTGGCAAGTGATCGAGCGCTCCGTGAAGCCAGTGGCGCTCAATGCCAGAGCGCTCACTCGCGGCCAAGCACGTGACCTCTTGCGCCGAGATCACCGGGCAAGAATAAACATTTTCTGTGACGTTTCGTTCCCAGTAGCTATGCCAGTAGTTTCTGTTTGGTGCGCGCTTGTGCGGCTGCACTTCCGTGGCTCTGCCTTCTGAGTCGGAACAATAAAACCATGAGCGCACTTTGACGTGTGAACACGTGCTGGGCCGACAGATATGGCTTCAATCGCGTTGCGCGCTGTTCCCTGCTGTTTCCTTCCTCTATGTGTTCAGAGTTTGGCCGCACCTTATTGTGGGTGACAAACTAGGGAATGTCTATAAACTGCCACAACTTCCGCGGAAGCGGTGTTGTAACCTAAGCGTATCTAGCAGGGGAGCAGAGGGAGGGGGGGGGGGGGTGAAGCAGTGAAGCGGGGCACAGTAGGCCATTTGCCAACTCGCTTTCGAAAGCTCTCACTGCTGGCTGCACAAGTGAAAAATTCAACATAGCAACAGCGCCAAGGTATCTTTCAGAATGACTCGCACGTAAGTATGCCATTGTCGCTTCGTGTTCAGGCTCCGATACGCCAACGAGGTCTTTGAAGCTTCAGCGACGCTATTTCGGACCATACAAGGTCATCCTACATACTGGTTCACTAGACTATGAGGTCGGGCCAGACGGCATTTCGCAATCACAGCGGCGCCGCGCACAACCTGAAGTCGTCCACGTGGTGCGTTTTATGCCTTTCTGTGCCCACTGACCAACTTGAGGACTATGTTTCTTTGTTAGCATGTTGTTTTCTTCACAACGGGTACTTTAGTTTTTCGCTCTTGCGTTTGCGCGCAACATCGGTACGATGCTTTTGAAGAGGGGCTGAGCTGACACGTGTACTTGTTTATCTTGCTCCACCGACCGCTCTTCGTCGGCTGACAAATGTTAAGCGCAATAGCTCAGGGCAAGACGGGCCTGCATGATTTGGAAGTTAGCGAAACTGGCTTCAGGAAAGGTGTGCGCTTTTCTAACGCTACGACCGCAATCTGAACATGCCTTAATCTAATCTTATCTGTTCATTCTATCTGTTGCGTATGTTTTCTCCGAACTTTGTGGAACCAGATTGCATGCCCGTCACCAATTGTGTAGCACTTTCTGGTAGACACCCGTGCACCAGATTAGGCTGGAATGCTCGACGAGCCACGTATAAAAAGTGACGTGCTTTACCCGAACATCAGATTTCAACGATCGTCGACGGTGCTCGCCGCTATGTTTACGCTTCGAGTGTCACCCGTTCTTGTGGGCAAAGGTGCGCCAATAAAAAAAAAAGAATTTGTTTCGAGATTTGCAGTTTTGCTAATGTGTTCTTCAACGTCACTACAACGTGAAAATATCTCGGTTTTTTGTATAAATTCAAGTTGCGTTTGTATAACGTGTTTAATTTATCTTGTACTTTTTCACCCGTACACACTCCGGCTAAGGCCCTTCCTGGACTGCAGTATGCTAGAATAATTAAATAGATAAATAAATAAATAAATAAATAAATAAATAAATAACTAAAAGAATAAAATCCCTCTACACCTAGTTCGTAAATTCACCGTTTATCTTCCACCTTCACACACATCAGACAAATGTGAAACACGTAGGTCGGGGCCCAAACCTTGTCACGAAACTTTCCCTCTCTCTCTCTCTCTCTCTCTCTCTCACTATATATATCAAAAGAGAGCGCAATGGTAATGGGGAAACTTGCCCACTCAGTAGAAAAATAAATGGTACATCACTGGTTATAAGTCGTCTTTTCAAAGTCAACTATGGGTTTACGTTATCTACTAACTTTGCCTAAGCCTATTACAAAAAAAATTTGAAAAGTGGAGAGGCTATGAACACTACACGCTTCTTTGTAGCTGCCTACGACATAGCACTCCGGCCCATTGTATTCAAGAAAAAGAAAGTTACATCGCTGACGTAAAACTCCTGCGCAGAATGCATGTCAGTGTAACCACGAAGGACACGGTCCTTTATCGTCAGAAAGCCAGCATGCCTATTAGAATTTTTCTTTTTTCACATAAACGGAATCTCAACTTACCTTCGGTACGCCGTCGTTACCAGTTGTGGCTGGTGGCATCGTGCTCTGCGCACACACACACAAAATGATTAAAAACATTTGCATTTAGCAACTGGTTGGTAAAATAATTGGTAAACGCAGGAAAATCAGCATACATAGCGTAGACACTCTGCCGGAAGAGTTTGCTATGTGGTTTGGGTACATAGGAATAGGTAATATAGAGACATGTACGCTTCAACGTCCAAACTAATGCCTCGTTTACGAATTTGCTTTCTCGTAGGTAGGTGTAAAAATTTCTGAATAGATTCCGAAATCTAAACTTGTGCTCGACATATTCAGTGAATCCTTTTAAATAATAAAGCAGACATGACTCAAGGGTGCCCAAAGCGACGTTAACATTCTGGTAGCTGCGTCTTCGCGTGTTTATGTTTTTTTTTAATCAGGACGGGCAATTCAACGTAGGCTTAAGCTGACTGTGCGCACAAATGTATATCATTATATTGAGCACAATGTTTTGTCCTTACTGCTTTTGAATTCCAATGTAAAAATAACACTGGTACTCACAGCGAACATAAAAAAAAAAATTTGGTTGTTTCTATCAGGCCTTAAGGAAAAACGTACTCTAAAATAGACAGACTTGAGCAGCATGATGTCGCTCCCGAGGCTTAGTGCGGAAACAGCAGCGGTGGCGAGGTTGAAGATTGTTGCGTTTCCTGCAGAGAAAAAACGAAAACAAATTGCATCTTGGAATGTGTCCTAATCAGCCCATGAAAATGCCATGAACGCGTTCTTTAGTGTCGTAAAATGTAAGCTTGCGAATTTGCAATATGCAGGTTCTTGCGGCGATAGCTTGGATCAAGGCCGTTGTTCTTGGAATTAGCCAAGCGTTGGGTGCATGGTCATGAATATCGTCTTAAGTGCCTTGATGTCATTGTGCTAGGCCTGCGTAAGCGAAATTACGCCAGAAGTTGATCGATCATGAATACAACTCTATGTAGACGACACTTGATGGCAAGCAAGAAATGACGTTGCTAGAACTTTCAGAAAATTCATGGGATTATCTCGTATTACTCGTATTAGAAGCGGAACTTGTAATGGCGTATCAGTAGAAAGACTTATCAGATGGGGGCATCAGATGGGGCTAGACCAAAATATAAAAATAGGGGGGCGCTTTAACCGAGGTGACGTGGAAATTTTCCACTGCACCTTCCAAGTTTTTCTACTCCGTAGTATTGCTATGTACGGGCTCGGATTTGCGCTTACACTAGCTCTGAAAACAGCCTCACTTTTCTGCTCGACGTGGCAGAACAAGAACTACTAAAATGGGGACAAAAGACAGCAGTATAATTGTAAAAATATTATTTTCAGCAGTGCTTGAAGATTGCTGGCACGAGCGCTATCGGCGCCTGTTGATAAAACAAGGTTACCCTCCTTCACGCACGGTTTTGAAGACGCACGCATTTGCTCGTGGCGCAGGCTAAAAGAGCATATTGATTGCATTTTACAGTGAAGCTGTACTGGCTAGTAATGGCTAGCCGATTTGTCCGTTCGTCCCTCCGTCTGCCCGTCGCCTGGACGCCGCAAACTCCTCCGGCGTACCCCCATGTCAATGCGCGAAAAAAAGAGACAAAGAGAGGTGCGTGATTAGTCAATACCACCTAGATAGCCCAAGGCCTGTCTAATCCAATGCATGACGCCACGCTACCTGGCCCGAAATTCAAAAGACCGTTGCCTACTCAGGAGCATCCCCATCAGACTCTGTGGCTGTTGGGCCAGGTGACATAACGTCATGTATCTGAGTGAAAGTGCCTTGTGCTATCTAGGTGTTGTTGGATTAGCTGCGCCAGTAGTGATTTCGTTGCTCTCCGTCGCAGCCGACCGCGCGCACAGCAGTTTCTCCCCGGCTCCGATATCGGTAGGCTACGAGTCATGCGTACTCCTAATTAGCAGGCAGGTTGCCATCAGCAACACCGCGAGCAGAACCGGGAACGCGTTCGTCTACGCCGTGCGGGTGCTGCGGTCCGGGCACAAGAACAGGCTCGTGCAGCCGAGCACAAGCAGCCACTGCGTACTGAGGATCCGGCAGCCTACCAAGCCGACGTTTGAGGAACCGTTGGGATTAACCCAGTGGTAAACACCGTGGCCGCACGTTTCAGCTTCGCTGGTTAACCATCTGTACATGGTTCTTGGGCAGTGATTCTTTATTAAACCGGATCCGATAATTGATGCACATCTACTGCCGCTAAAAGGATAAGGGACAAAAATGGAGGCTGTTGGAATCGCACCGCTGGCCCGAGTTGTTGGGGTCTCGGTGCTGACGCCCGTTATTGCCAATGGGTCGCAAGCCCCAAGGGTAGCGTTGGCCTGGCGGCCTGGGGCACTGGAAGCATCCGAAGGTCCCGGCAAAGCATGAGAAGACTGGTAACAGAACAACTTGTTTATTCTAACATAGCAAAAGAGCGGCCGGTCAGGTCGACCGAATTGGAGAGACGGGAGAGCACGTAACTCAACAGTACAAATCGGAGCCTCTCTCTTGGCGTCCGGGGGCAGCTGCTCTTATACTCCCGGCGTCGCGGTCCAAAAGGGAAGGAGGGAAGGTCACGGGATGAAGGTCACGGGACGGCGCAGCAGGAGCCCACGACGGCGCGAACTGTCGGGCCGAGAGACCTGCTGAACCGAGTGTAGTGACGCATCGCCAACCGCCCACACGACGGCGCGAACTGTTGAGCCGAGAGACCTCCAGGCTCCTCATTCGGGGAACTCCGCTCCCCGGCTGCCGCGCTTTGACAAGCGAGGGCACACACACACACACGCACACACGAAGACACGTGGCACTGAAACACGCCTGGACACGCTTGGCGGGTAGGCGTCGCGGCGGCGTCGGACGGGCCAAAATGTCCGCCGCTTTGAACAAAGCCCCGGCGTCCGTTGCATCCGCGCCGGCATTACCGCGCGTTGTAGGCGAAACGTAACAGACCGCCCCGCCGGGGGAAGGAGATCCCGATGGTCAGGGGACTGCATCCGCTGTCCGGAGGGATGTCGCTCGATGATGCTCATAACCGAAGTTGGGCGTCCTTGGGCGTTTCTTGAGCGCAGCGCACAGAGAAGGCCTCGTTCTCACGTTCAGGTGCACACAGGACACTGCAAAGTGACTTCGGGAGAGTTGACATTTTTGTTCTCGTTTCCGGCAAGCGTTAGAACCACGCCAAAAGTCAACCGCTCAGTTAGCAAGCACGGCACAACCCTCACTAAGCCCTGCCAGGCTCTTTCCCCTTTTATACTGCTGCCTAGTTCCTTACAATAGTTTAGCAGCACTCAGAACGCGTCCACAAATCGGAAAAATTGCACTAAAAAGCACATCATCACTTTGAAACACTACACAAAAGCAATAAGTTAAAAAAAAAATCCTGCCTCAGGAAGAAAAACATCAGTAACAAGCAATTTTGAGGCTGATTCCCACGTTAGGGGCTTCGACTTAAGCCATCGGCGTTACCGTTGAGACTCCCCTTTTTGTAACGCACCTCAAAGGAATATTGTTGCAAATCGAGGCTCCAGCGCAGGAGGCGGCCATTTTTGGGAGAGATGGTCTGCAGCCATTGGAGAGGGCAGTGATCCGTTTCAATGATAAACCTCGAGCCGGCTAGGTAACATGACAATTTCTGAACGGCCCACACGATACACGCACACTCTTTCTCGGTGGCGCTATACGCCTGCTCACGACTGGTCAGCTTACGACTAGCATACAGGACGGGGTGTTCTACTTCTCCATTTTCCCGTTGGCACAGTACAACGCCCATGCCTCGCTCGCTAGCATCACACTGAACAACGAACCCTTTTGTGTAGTCGGGCGATCGTAGCACAGGCTGGCTTGTTAGGGCGCTCTTTAGGGCGCTAAAAGCTCTTTCCTTCGTCTCATCCCAGACGACTGTTTGCGGCTCTGTCTTTCTTAGAGCATCCGTCAAGGGAGCCGCGATATCAGAGTACCTGGGGATGTACCTCTGATAGTAGCCGGCGACACCTAAGAACGACCGAATATCGGTCTTCGTACGCGGTTGCGGGAAGTCTCGCACAGCGGCCACCTTTATTTCAGAGGGGCGGCGTCGACCCCGACCAATCACGTGTCCGAGGTAGACAACCTCGGCCTGTGCTAACTGGCACTTGGGAGCCTTGACTGTCAAGCCCGCATCGCGCAGGCGGGTTAGCACTGCCCGCAAGTGCGCCATATGCTCAGGCCAGGATGCGGAGAATATCGCTACGTCGTCTAGATACGGTAAAGCGAATTCTTGCTGTCCCCGCAACACTTTATCCATGAGGCTTGAAAAGCAGTATGGCGCGTTCTTCAAACCAAAACTCAAAACTTTAGGACGGAATGTCCCCATGGGTGAAATGAACGCCGCATACCTACTAGCCTCTTCTGTAAGTGGAACCTGCCAATAACCCCTGACAAGATCTAGGGTGGAAATAAACTGAGCGCTACTCACTCTCTCAAGGCGCTCCTCGATGTTAGGGATCGGATAAATTTGATCCTTAGTGATGGAATTAAGCCTGCGGTAGTCGACGCAAGGACGAGGTTCCTTGCCCGGTACCTCAACTAAAATCAAAGGGGAGGTATAATCACTCTCACCCGCTTCAATAACACCGAGCTGTAGCATTTTCTTTACCTCAGCCTCCATAATATCGCTCTGGCGGGGTGACACCCGGTACGCCTTGGATCGTACTGGCTCTGGGGAGGTAAGTTCTATGTCATGAGTAAGGACAGAAGTCCTACCAGGCCTCTCAGAGAACAGACCTTGAAACTCTTGTAAGAGCTGGTGTAGTTCGGTTTTCTGCTCAGGCGACAGCGATGCTTTACTTATTAAGTCACTAATGACTTGATCGGTGTCTTTCCTGTTCGTCACTGAGCCTAGTCCCGGAAGCTCGACCGGAAGCTCTTCTAACTTTCCCGCATCGGGAATTTCCTCTCCAGTATCTGGTGCCTTTAACGCTACAGGCTCAATTTTATCCCGTTCGGGCGTGCTCTGAATACCAGCTTGCTGCACCTCTGACCCTTTTTCATCGTTCAACAACGTCGGCCCCGCAACTACCGCCTTTGCAGCGAGCTCCCGAACCTTCGATCTGGTTAAGGCCTGAACGCTAGCCTCACCAAACAAAAGCCCCTTCTCGCGCAGGAGGTGATCGGACCTGTTCGAAAATAGGTACGGGTACTGGGGGGGCAGCATAGATGACACTGCGGCCTCCGTCTCAAGTGCTCCGAAAGGTCCTTCAATAAGCACTTTTGCTACCGGCAGACACACGCTATGAGCTTCCACTGCTTGCTTGATCCATGCGCACTCGCCCGTGAACATATCGGGTTCTACGTAAGAGGGATGAACTACATCCATTGTAGCTGCGGTATCGCGAAGCACTCGGCACTCTTTCCCGTTCACGAGGAGGTCTCGCATGTAAGGCTCGAGAAGCTTGATGTTCTCGTCAGTGCTGCCTAATGAAAAAAACACGACTTTTGGTTTTGTTTCTGGGCACTGCGCCGAAAAGTGACCCGGCTTCTGGCACGTATAACACAGGCGCGCTTGCCTCGCCTCGAACCGCTTTCTGCGTTCGGCTTCGGCTGCCGCCGTCTCCTTACGTTCGGTCGGACTGCTTTCACTCGCATCCGAACTACGTGTATCCCGCTTTGCTCTCATGGGTGTGAACTTCGGCCTCTCCAACTTGGAGCCAAATTCACCCTTTTGACCGTCCTTAGCTCCGCGAGCCCGACGCGTCACAAACTCCTCGGCTAGCTCAGCGGCTCTAGCCACCGTACTAACGTCTGGCCTATCCAAGACCCAGTACCGCACGTTCTCAGGTAACCGACTATAAAACTGTTCTAGCCCGAAACACTGCAGAACTTTCTCATGGTCACCAAACGCTTTCTCTTCTTTGAGCCACTCCTGCATGTTTGACATAAGCCTGTACGCAAACTCTGTATATGACTCACTTTTGCCTTTCTCATTTTCCCGAAACTTCCGACGGAACGCCTCCGCTGACAGCCGGTACTTTTTTAGCAGACTCGATTTCACTTTGTCGAAATCCTCTGCCTCCTCTCTCTCCAAGCGTGCGACTACGTCGGCCGCCTCGCCGGGTAGCAAAGTGAGCAAGCGCTGTGGCCACGTTTCCCGAGAGAACCCCTGCTTCTCGCACGTTCGCTCAAAGTTAACCAGGAACAAACCAATGTCCTCTCCAAGCTTAAACGGCCGCATCAGGTCAGTCATTTTGAACAATACTCGTTCTCCTGCACCGTGTGCCTGACTTCCATTACGAGCGCGTTCCATCTCTAACTCGAGACGCTTCATTTCCAAAGCGTGTTGACGGTCGCGCTCTTCTTTTTCTTTCTCTTTTTGTTCTTTAAGTTCGCGCTCCTGTTTCTCTTTCTGTTCTTTAAGTTCACGCTCCTGTCTTTTTGCCGTCTCCCTCTCCTCAATGGTCTCAAGGCATTCCGATAGCTCGTCATCCTCAGCTTCTAACTCAAGAATAGCCCTTAGCAGTTCTGGTTTTCTGAGTTTGTCTGAGACATCCAGACCCAACTCTCTCGCAAGCTCCAGCAATTTCGGTTTGCGCAACGACTTCAAATCCATGGCTGCTCTGAATGCTGCTTTCTCTACTGCCTACTATTGTCTTGCCGCAAACTAACCCGGTAGCAACGACAACCACAATTACCAGCTCTGTTTCTAACACTAACAAAAGCCTGGCAAAACTCAGAAGAAGAAAGTCCCGCACTCACCAAACCTCGCAGCCAAGACTTCAGCGCAGTCGTTCCGCTGCAGGCAACCAGTCATCACACAGGGCTCGTTGCGCTGCTCCCGGATGGTCGTTGTGCTGCTCAGCATACAGTCAACCGCATCTCTTCGCTGCTGGCCTCCGTTGTCGCGATCCCACCGCTGGCAACCAGATGTTGGAATCGCACCGCTGGCCCGAGTTGTTGGGGTCTCGGTGCTGACGCCCGTTATTGCCAATGGGTCGCAAGCCCCAAGGGTAGCGTTGGCCTGGCGGCCTGGGGCACTGGAAGCATCCGAAGGTCCCGGCAAAGCATGAGAAGACTGGTAACAGAACAACTTGTTTATTCTAACATAGCAAAAGAGCGGCCGGTCAGGTCGACCGAATTGGAGAGACGGGAGAGCACGTAACTCAACAGTACAAATCGGAGCCTCTCTCTTGGCGTCCGGGGGCAGCTGCTCTTATACTCCCGGCGTCGCGGTCCAAAAGGGAAGGAGGGAAGGTCACGGGATGAAGGTCACGGGACGGCGCAGCAGGAGCCCACGATGGCGCGAACTGTCGGGCCGAGAGACCTGCTGAACCGAGTGTAGTGACGCATCGCCAACCGCCCACACGACGGCGCGAACTGTTGAGCCGAGAGACCTCCAGGCTCCTCATTCGGGGAACTCCGCTCCCCGGCTGCCGCGCTTTGACAAGCGAGGGCACACACACACACACGCACACACGAAGACACGTGGCACTGAAACACGCCTGGACACGCTTGGCGGGTAGGCGTCGCGGCGGCGTCGGACGGGCCAAAATGTCCGCCGCTTTGAACAAAGCCCCGGCGTCCGTTGCATCCGCGCCGGCATTACCGCGCGTTGTAGGCGAAACGTAACAAGGCACTCAGGACGTGACAAGGCGCCTAGTTGTTTTAGCGCCAGTTAAATATGTCTCAATTCTAACAAATTTAGTTTTCTAGTTATAGATAGGTGCACCAGCTCATAGTATTTGGCGTAGAGTTCTGCAGTTTGCGTGAAGCTGTGGCATTGGCAAGAGCTTACATATATGAAACCCGCGTTTGATTGATGTCAAAAATACAAAACCTAGAAACCTAACAAAAATGTCGTTTTTTGTTCGGGTGGAACATTCGTTTTTGACCAAAACATTTTCGTGCACCATCATTCATGGCTTTGCACCACCTTAGAACAAAATTTAGAACTAGTGCTCGGCTGTAAGCAACGCACTCACGGCTAGACCATTGAGGGCTATTGAGAAGATAAAAATAGAAATAAAGAGATAAGGCTCTGCAATATGATAACATGGTACTGCTTCTTATTTCCGAAATTGCTTCAGAGATAAAGCACCTCACACACTAGGTGGCCGACTACGCAGGCCCGGCTACTTACGTATGTAACCCCCGCTAGCAGAATACAGTTCGAATGCTATGTAGACGCAGTTGAGTACCTAAAAGATAAATAGTAAAAACAAAACGTGTAATACATAAACTGCTGTCGCATTTTACATGCTGAGTACTGAAATTTTTATACGCATACTATACTCACTTTTTCACATTCGCCTGTTTTGTTATCAACTTGTGACTTACAATACGCTTGCCATTTCAGATTTATTCCTTCTCTTGTACCTTTGTGACTATACGCGTTGGTATACTTATGTTGCCATAATTAAGTACAACATAAATACATTTTGGCATTTTACGTATCACAACGACAATATGAATATAAGGCGTACCCTAATGGGGCACTCTGTACTAATTTTGACCACCTGGCGTCCCTTACCGTGCGCCTTAATCCAAGCAGACGAGTGCTTTTGCATTCAGTGCCCCATCGAAATGCGGCTGTCATGCAGAGGGTCGAACCAGCGACCCCGCGCTCAGCAGTGCAATGACATAGGAACTATGCTAGACTAGGAGAATGCCGCAAACTTGAAAATAGAAAAAATCGAGAAGCAGACATAGACAAAGCGAGAGGAAGGTGGCTGGATCAAGAAGCAGACAGAAGACTGTGCTACTTCGGGAAGGGGGGGGGGGGAGACTTCTACTTAAAGCTTCAAACAAAGACAAACGATTAATACAAGGCTTGGTGGTACGTTATGTCGACAAATTATAATAGCAGTATCTGACGGAGTTGTTCCGTAGAAACATCGCACCTAGGTTGGAAACTACGCTGCCCTGCAAAACGCGTGGAGTGGGACTTTATGAGCATTCTTTTTTTGCAGCTTCCACAGAGTTGCCTGGAAAGTTCGATAAGTAGTTGGATGTGTTGGATGTTCGATGCGTTGGATGTGTTAAGGAGTTACTTTGTACACATAATATTCCAGTTGCTTCGATTATCAGCGATCTCGCGAACATAAGGGACAGACACACCAGTTTATGAAATACATCTTTTGCGGCCAGAAAATGCCTCGGTTAAAAGGGACGTGCCTATGGCTTTCTACCGCGATTTTTTCCTCCTCGTTTCTCTCAATCCTTGCCCATTATTGAGCTCTTCTGAAATATTTATTGAGATGTTGTCAGGCTCCGACGTTACTGAAGCAGGGTAAAACGGTTATATGTAAAAAAAAGATGTGGTCAACTTATTGAGTAAAATTTAGCAGTGCAATATTGAACGTTATACAATAGTTGGTGATCGAAGTCACAAATTGATTAGTTACGGTAAATGGCAGTAAAACAGCAACTGTGTCGTGCTCATGGATTGCTATCAATATACTACTACGTTGCTCACGTTATTCAGCAAATGGATCCTGCACACCAGGAAGCTACGTGCGAGCTCTTCGCTGACTTTCTGTGAATAGTACTTCTAATAATATAGTGACTACTGTAGCATCATGTTGAAATGGATGGCGAAACTCACACAAAATCTGAAGCGCATAGCATGCCTTGCCTACATTGGCATTAGGTCTTTGATGGAAAAGTGCTTCTACTTGTGGCAGCATGTTCCTGCTGCGATGTAATACTAGCAGTCCAGGCTCATAGGTTGCTGCTCATGGGCAGCTATACGGTCAAGTGGTCAGTATTCGGTGCGGTCCAAACATTCACGTTGTTCTGCTATATATAGAGCTGAATTCGGTTTTCACAAAACTGTTTATATATCCTTTTTATCGGTAACTATAGCAAAGTTTTTCTCTGCACCGAGGGAAAATAGTCAAAATGTAGTTCATGATATTTGGGATTGAATTATACTGGTCTGCCATGCCGCGGCATTGTGGGAATATTGTGAGCTCTTTTTTGCCTCTTGAAAGGTGCCTGCATTGCCAGCCCGAGTGTATAGGCACAGTCGTGGACTCTATGACCACGGCACCTATTTGCTTTCTGTAACACTAGCTCGTAATACATGAATTCGGATCCTACGTGTTAATGCGCCGCAAGCTCCGTTTACGCCAATGATTTAATCTCTCTTATGACTTATGCAGGCGCACGTTTGTTTAGACACTACGGCCTGTTGAAG